>NC_052149.1:136536886-136707208 GCF_902713615.1 Scyliorhinus canicula | reverse complement strand
CCCCCCAGCCAGCAGCATAACTATCAGTAAACTTCGGCAATGTTGGACACTTTCCATACCCTCTCTCTCTCCCTCAGCAGCCACTACGCCGGTATCATGATTTTTAAAAGCACAAGTGAACCTCGCCATCGGGAACTCGGCCCATCGGAGGTGGAGAATGCCGGGGTTTGGATTCCTCGGGCGGGATTCTCCCCTACCCGGAGGGGCGGGGGTCCCGGCGTAGTGGAGTGGCGCCAACCACTCCGGCGTCGGGCCTCCCCAAAGGAACGGAATTCTCCGCACCTTTGGGGGCCAAGCCCTCACATTGAGGGGCTAGGCCCGCGCCAAAGCGGTTGGCACCACGCCGACTGCCACCAAAACCAGCACCAGCGGCATTTGATGCCCGCTGTGCCGGGGCTGGCCGAAGGGCCTTCGCCGGTTCGCGCATGCGCTGGTGGTGACATCACCACCGGCACATGCGCTCTTCCACGTCCGCCATGGTGGAGGCCGTGGCGGCGACGGAAGGGAAAGGGCCCGATCGCCCCGCACCCCCCCCCCTCAGTAACCCGGGGGCCCGCTCGCGCTGCCGATCCCGCCGCCACCAGAGGTGGTTCAAACCTTGGCGGCGGGAGAGGCCTCCCAGCGGCAGGTCTTCGGCCCATTGCGGGCCGGAGAATCGCCGCAGGGGGCTCGCCGCTCGACATGGCGCGATTCCCGACCCCGCCAATTCCCGGGTGGCGGAGAATTTCTGCCACGGCGGGGGCGGAATTTTCGGCGGCCCCGGGCGATTCTCCGACCCTGCGTGGGCCGAAGTCCCGCCGCTGGGAAGCCTCTCCACTTTCCTTGGCAATACAATCGGACAGGGTCGAATGGTCACATGGGATGTGAAAACAAAAGTTATTGAGGAGTTTCCAATACCCTCGACATGACGGGAAATAAGCGATTTCTTGGGATGAGTGGATTTGACCGAACATTTGTGCCAAATTTTTGCATCATGGTTGCTCCACTGATGGACTTGCTGAAGAAACGTTGAAAATTTCAGTGGACAGCAAAGTTTCAACAGGCATTTGACGGCCTGAAAGCCTTGATAACCAATGCTCCATTGTTGGAGAATTACAAGGGACTCTGTGATCAGATTGAACCAAAGTATCTGACTTTAAAGACAAATGCCGAGGCGTAGAGACATGGATGCATCGTGCAGAGACCTTCTTGTCTAAAGAAACTGCCAATCAAGAAGGATTCCAGTTGGAGGAACGGGAACAAAAATGGACTATGTTATTATTAAATGTTTGCGTCAGTTTTTTTTAAACAAAAGTATATTTACTGTGTGCATTTCTTAAACGATAGTGAAAAGGTGACAAATAAAAACATCTTGAAGTTGATGGTTTATTTTTTATTCTTGGGGGGAGGTGTCATGGTAATGTCACTTTAAGAAATGTTTGTCTGCTCAAGTTGCTGCAGTGATGTCAGAGTGTGGGTTGAGCTGAGCTCTGGCTCTGCTTTTTAGTTTCACTTTGAGGAAAAGCTTGGGTGTGTCAGTGTTTTTTAGTTTTGTTTTAGTGTTGGAGCTGCAGGCAGCCAAAGAAGGTGTAATTTTGATCTCCACCATCTAAAGACTATCTCTAGATCATTTAGTGAATGCAGAGTGATAACTGCTCTCAGCAGAGAATTTAAACCTGATGTGTTTCTGTAAAGAGGGTTCTTTTTGTCTTATGGATGTTGCAAGGAAAGATTAAGAATTACTTAGAGTACTGTATTCTTTGGGGATTTATTGGTGTTGATAGTTAATAAGATGTTTACTGTGGGTTTATAAAGTGTTAACTGGTTTCATAAATAAACATTTTGTTTTAATTTAAAGTACTGTAGATTTCTGGTGCATCACACCGGCAGAGTAGGCCCGTGTGTGCCCCATAACCACAATCTATTAAAAGTTGTGGGTCAGGTGAACTCCATGATATACTTTGGGGTTCTCTAAACACTGGTCCCATAACACTTGGATCCCATTTCTGGACCCAAGTTCCTAATATCTCCCTATCATGACAACACACACACATACAGACACACAGACACAGATACACACATGCAGATACAGATACACAGACACACATACAGACACACATATATAACAGGTACACATATCCACAGTTGGCCTTGCTGTGCATCACAGATACACACAGATACAGATAAACAGATACACATGCTGACACAAAGACAGAGATACACATGTACAGACAGACACACCGGCACCCCCCGCCCACACATAGACATGCATTCATACACGTCCAGACACACACACACAGGTACACATGCATGCACGAGCACAGACATACATACAAGCCTCACAGGCATGTTCACACTTTCGCTCAGTTGGCTGGGCAGCTGGATGTTCTGCAGAGTGAGACCACAGTGTGGGTTCAATTCCGGTACCAGTCAAGGTTCTTCATGAAGGCCCCGCCTTCTCAACCTTGCCCCTCGCCTGAGGTGTGGTGATCCTCAGGTTAAACCACCACCAGTCAGCTCTCCCTGTCACAGGGAAAGCAACCGAAGGCCATCTGGGACTATGGTGACTTTAAACACATTGAAACACATGGGCCGAGATTCTCCGACCCCGCGCCGGGTCAGAGAATCCCTGGGGGGGGGGGGGTGCGGGAATCGCGCCATGCTGCCCAGACGCTGGCGTGCCAATTCTCCAGTACAGATTCTTGGATGCCCGCGGGATTGCCGCCGCGCCAGTCGGACGCCGTTGACAGCAGCCCCCTCGGCGATTCTCCGGGCCTCGGCAGGCACTCAGCCGAGTCCCGCCGGCGTGGGTCACTTATGGTCCCACACGGCGGGACCTGGAAGTTCTGTCTGCGGGTGCCGTCCTGGTGGGGGGGGGCGGAGGTATCCGACCCTGGGGGGGCGGCCTCCACGGTGGCCTGGCCCATGATCGGGGCCTACCCATCGGCGGGCGGGCTGGTTCCGTGGGGGCCTGTGTTCCTCCGCGCTGGGCCCCTGTAGGGCTCCGCCATATTGCCCGGGGGCCGGTGTGGAGACGGGAACATACGCGCATGCGCAAACTTGTGCTGGCCATAGGGGCATGCGCGAACCTGCGCCGGCCGTGGTGCACATGCGTAAACTCGCGCCGGCCGTGCTACGCCAGCTGGAGCAGCGGAGGCTGCTCAGCCGCTGACCTAGCCCCCTAGGAAGGGGAGCATACCGGACAATTGAGGACCATTGACGCCGGAGTGTTTTGCACGGCATTTCACAGCGGCGTCAGAACTTGGCCACGGGATTGGAGAATCCCGGCCATGGTCATACTCACACATCAATATAGACACACACAACAACCAGATGTTAAAGACACCGCCTGACTGCATCAGAATCACACATATCACCATCTACCCAAACAGGCAAAGTCATTCATATTGGAACTCTTAGGATTTATTAAAATAAAATTGATATTTCCAAAATAAAAGTGATATTTGGAGTTGATTTAATATGTTGTGGAACAGACAGAGGAGGCAATGATTTCCAAATGGATTCAATCTGTCTCCTTATACCAAGCGCTGCTGGAAAATCTATTCAAATGTTCTCACAATCAATTGCCTTCATTAATTACATCTTCAAATGGATTCTTTATCGGCAAGGTTTCATTTGGAGATGGCAAATACAACCTGTTTGATTAATTAAATATATTTTTAAAATCAAATATTCAGAATGCTGCTGTTCCTCCATTCTGATGCAGTGACCTCTGACAACACGGATCAGGCTGAAACCCGCAGCCCTGGGCTCAGGTGAGAAATTGTGGTGGGTTAAGCTGGGCGCTGTGTTTTCCCGGGCCCTCGAAGAGGAAGCATAATAGCGAATAACAACTCCAATTTGAGGTGTAATTTAGAGGGGCAAGGAATGTGTCCGATTGTTTTATTTGCCTGGATTTAATTTGTCCAAATTCTTGAGATTTTCTTTCTGGTATGATGAAAGAGACTCATCGAGTTACATGTAACTCGGAGGGAGAAACAAAAGGCATATGTTGAAGTTTTAAAAACATCATTCAGAATTCAAATGGAAATGATAAAAAATGCTCCACTTGCAAGTTGAAAGGAAAAGTAGATCTGGGCTGGGACCCTGTTCTCTCTGGGCTGGGACCCTGTTCTCTCTCGGCTGGGACCCCGTTCTCTCTGGGCTGGGACCCCGTTCTCTCTGGGCTGGGACCCTGTTCTCTCTCGGCTGGGACCCCGTTCTCTCTGGGCCGGGACCCTGTTCTCTCTGGGCTGGGACCCTGTTCTCTCTGGGCTGGAACCCCGTTCTCTCTGGGCCGGGACCCTGTTCTCTCTGGGCCGGGACCCTGTTCTCTCTGGGCCGGGACCCTGTTCTCTCTGGGCCGGGACCCTGTTCTCTCTGGGCCGGGACCCTGTTCTCTCTGGGCTGGGACCCTGTTCTCTCTGGGCTGGGACCCTGTTCTCTCTGGGCCGGGACCCTGTTCTCTCTGGGCCGGGACCCTGTTCTCTCTGGGCTGGGACCCTGTTCTCTCTGGGCCGGGACCCTGTTCTCTCTGGGCCGGGACCCTGTTCTCTCTGGGCCGGGACCCTGTTCTCTCTGGGCCGGGACCCTGTTCTCTCTGGGCCGGGACCCTGTTCTCTCTGGGCCGGGACCCTGTTCACTCTGGGCTGGGACCTTGTTCTCTCTGGGCCGGGACCCTGTTCTCTCTGGGCCAGGACCCTGTTCTGTCTGGGTCAGGCCCTGTTCTGTCTGGGTCAGACTATGTTCTCTCTGGGCCGGGACCCTGTTCTCTCTGTGCCAGGACTCTGTTCTGTCTGGGTCAGGCCGTGTTCTCTCTGGGCCAAATGCTGTTCACTATGGGCCGGGACCCGGGACACTGTTCTCTCTGGTTAGAACATAGAACATAGAACAGTACAGCACAGTACAGGCCCTTCAGCCCACGATGTTGTGCCGACCATTTATCCTAATCTTAGATCAACCTAACCTGCACCCTTTCAATTTACTGCAGTCCAACGGGCCTCACGGTAGCATGGTGGTTAGCATCAATGCTTCACAGCTCCAGGGTCCCAGGTTCGATTCCCGGCTGGGTCACTGTCTGTGTGGAGTCTGCACGTCCTCCCCGTGTGTGCGTGGGTTTCCTCCGGGTGCTCCGGTTTCCTCCCACAGTCCAAAGATGTGCGGGTTAGGTGGATTGGCCATGCTAAATTGCCCGTAGTGTAAGGTTAATGGGGGGATTGTTGGGTTACGGGTATACGGGTTACGTGGGTTTAAGTAGGGTGATCATTGCTCGGCACAATATCGAGGGCCGAAGGGCCTGTTCTGTGCTGTACTGTTCTATGTCTATGTCTATCTAAGAGTTGCTTAAATTTCGCAAATGTCTCTGACTCCACCACCTCTGCTGGCAGTGCATTCCACGCACCCACCACTCTCCGTGTAAAGAACCTGGGCGGGATTCTCCGACTCCCCGTCGGGTCGGCGTGAATCCCGCCGGCTGCCAAATTCTCCGGCGCCGGGGATTTGGCAGAGGCGGGAATCACACCGCGCCAGCCAGCGGCCGCTGGCAGCGGTCCCCCCAGTGGTTCTCCAGCCCGTGATGGGCCGAGTGGCTGCCCGTGGGGCCACTCTATTCTCCGCATCGGCCGCTGTGGTCCTCCGCCATGGCCGACGCGGAGATGAACCCCCCCTTCGCATGCGCTAGGATGCGCCAGCACATGGCTGGCGCTCCCGCGCATGTGCCAACTCGTGCCGGTTAGCGTGGCGCCAAGCCCCTTCCCCAGCGGCCAGCGCGGCACAAACCACCCGGCGCCAGCCTAGTCCCTGAAGTGGCGGAGTATTCCGCACCTTTGGGGTGGTCCGACCCCGGAGTGGTTAACGCCACTCCTCAGTGCTGGAGTTGGCCACCCCGCCGATTTCCACAGATTCCCGCACCCTACCTCTGACATTTCCCCATACCTTCCTCCAATCACCTTAAAATGATGTCCCCTCATGACAGCCATTTCCACCCTGGGGAAAAGTCTCTGGCTATCCACTCTATCCATGCCTCTCATCACCTTGTGCACCTCTATCAAGTCGTCACTCATCCTCCTTCGCTCCAGTGAGAAAAGCCCTAGCTCCCTCAACCTTTCTTCATAAGGCATGCCCTCCAGTCCAGGCAGCATCCTGGTAAATCTCCTCTGTACCCTCTCCAAAGCATCCACATCCTTCCTATAACGAGGCAACCAGAACTGGACACAATATTCCAAGTGTGGTCTAACCAGGGTTTTATAAAACTGCAGCAAAACCTCACGGCTCTTAAACTCAATCCCCCTGTTAATGAAAGCCACCACACCATACGCCTTCTTAACAACCCTATCAACCTGGGAGGCAACTTTGAGGGATCTATGTACATGGACCCCAATATCCCTCTGTTCCTCCACCCTTCCAAGAATCCTGCCTTTAACCCTGTATTCAACATTCAAATTCGACCTTCCAAAATGAATCACTCCATCTGCCACTTCTCAGCCCAGCTCTGCATCCTGTCAATGTCCTGTTGTAACCTGCAATAGACATCGACACTATCCACAACTCCACCAATATTTGTATCATTGGCAAATTTACTAACCCACCCTTCCACTTCCTCATCCAAGTCATTTATAAAAACCACAAAGGGCAGAGGTCCCAGAACAGATCCTTGTGGGACACCACTGGTCACCGACCTCCAGGCAGAATACTTTCCATCCACTACTACTCACTGTCTTCTTTCGGCCAGCCAATTCTCTATCCAGACAGCCAGATTTCCCTGTATCCCATGCCCCCTAACTTTCTGAATAAGCCTACCATGGGGAACCTTATCAAATGCCTTACTGAAATCCATATACACCACATCCACTGCCCGAGCTTCATCAATGTCTCCTCACATCCTCAAAGAATTCAATGAGGCTTGTGAGACATGACCTGCCCCTCACAAAGCCATGCTGACTATCTTTAATCAAACTATGTTTTTCGAAATAATCATTATCCTATTTCTCAGAATCCTTTCCAATATTTTGCTCACCACAGACGTAAGATTGATGGGTCTGTAATTCCCAAGGATTTCCCTAATCCCTTTCTTGAATAGGGGAACAACATTCGCCTCCCTCCGATCATCCGGTACTACGCCAGTGGCGAGTGAGGACGCAATGATCATCAGCAACAGCGCAGCAATCTCCTCCCTCGCTTCCCGTAGTAACCTTGGGTATATCCCGTCAGGCCCAGAGGACTTATCTATCCTGATCCTTTTCAAAATTTCCAGCACATCCTCCTTCTTAATATGTTGGAGTCTATCAACCTGGTTCACACTGTTCTCACGAGTAACAAGGTCCCTCTCTCCAGTGAATACTGAAGCAAAATATATCCATTTAGGGCCTCCCCTATCTCCTCAGACTCTAGACACAAGTTCCCTCCACTATCCCTGATCGGCCCTACTCTCACTCTGATCATCCTCTTATTTCTCACGTAAGTGTAGAACACCTTGAGGTTTTCCCTAATCCTTCCTGCCAGGCCTTTTTACTGCCCCCTTCTAGCTCTCCTCAGTCCATTTTTGAGTTCCTTAGAACCCAGTTCTTTCTGCATGAATCCATGTTCTCTCTGGGTCAGATCCTGTTCTCTCTGGGTCAGATCCTGTTGTCTCTGGGTCATACACTGCTCTCCCTGGGCCGGGACCCTGCACTCTATGGATCAGACCCTGTTCTCTCTGGGCCGGGACCCGGTTCTCTCTGGGCCGGGACCCTGTTCTCTCTGGGCTGGGACCCTGTTCTCTCTGGGCCGGGACCCTGTTCTCTCTGGGCTGGGACCCGGTTCTCTCTGGGCTGGGACCCTGTTCTCTCTGGGCTGGGACCCTGTTCTCTGGCCGGGACCGGGTTCTCTCTGGGCTGGGACCCTGTTCTCTCTGGGCCGGGACCCTGTTCTCTCTGGGCTGGGACCCTGTTCTCTCTGGGCCGGGACCCTGTTCTCTCTGGGCTGGGACCCTGTTCTCTCTGGGCCGGGACCCTGTTCTCTCTGGGCTGGGACCCTGTTCTCTCTGGGCCGGGACCCTGTTCTCTCTGGGCCGGGACCCTGTTATCTCTGGGTCAGACCCAGTTCTATCTGGGTCAGATGCAGTTCTCTGTGTCAGACTCTGTTCTTGCTGGGTCAGACCCAGTTCCCTGGGTCAGACCCTGTTCTCTCTGAGGAATAGCCTTTCAGGGGAAAACAGCAGCAGCCAGAGCAGTGGCACCACGGCTGGCTCTGATGTTCAGCAGGTACGGTCAAAGCGCAGAACAGCAATAGTCATAGGGGACGCTAGTCAGGGCACAGATAGGTGCTTCTGTGGGCCTGAAAGTGACTCCAGGATGGTATGTTGCCTCCCTGGTGCCAGGGTCCAGGATGTCTCAGAACAGGTAGCGGGCATCCTGAATGGGGAAGGGCAAACAGGCAGAGGTTTCATAGAATTTACAGTGCAGAAGGCGGCCATTCGGCCCATCGAGTCTGCACCAGCTCTCGGAAAGAGCACCCTACCCAAGGTCAACACCTCCACCCTATCCCCATAACCCAGTAACCCCACCCAACACTAAGGGCAATTTTGGACACTAAGGGCAATTTATCATGGCCAAACCGCCTAACCTGCACATCTTTGTGACTGTGGGAGGAAACCGGAGCACCCGGAGGAAACCCACGCACACACGGGGAGGATGTGCAGACTCCGCACAGACAGTGACCCAAGCCGGAATCGAACCTGGGACCCTGGAGCTGTGAAGACTGAATGGCCTCCTTCTGCACTGCAAATTCTATGAAACTAAGATGTACGAGGTAAGTTTTTTACACAGAGGGTAGTGATGCCTGGAACCCGCTGCCGGAGGAGATGGTGGAAGCAGGGACGATAGTGATGTTTAAGGGGCACCTTGACAAATATATGAATAGGATGGGAATAGAGGGATACGGACCCAGGAAGTGTAGAAGATGTTCGTATAGACGGGCAGCATGGTCGGCACAGGCTTGGAGGGCCGAAGGGCCTGTTCCTGTGCTGTACCTTTCTTTGTTCTTTGTTTAGGTCAGACCCTATTCCCTCTGGGTCAGACCCTGTTCTCTCTCTGGGTCAGACCCTGTTCTCTCTCTGGGTCAGACCCTATTCTCTCTCTGGGTCAGGCCCTGTTCTCTCTCTGGGTCAGACCCTATTCTCTCTCTGGGTCAGACACTATTCTCTCTCTGGGTCAGGCCCTGTTCTCTCTCTGGGTCGGACACTATTCTCTCTCTGGGCCAGACTCTATTCTCTCTGGGTCAGACCCTGTTCTCTCTCTGGGTCAGACCCTGTTCTCTCTCTGGGTCAGACCCTATTCTCTCTGGGCCAGGACCCTATTCTCTCTCTGGGTCAGACCCTATTCTCTCTGAGTCAGACCCTATTCTCTCTGGGTCAGACCCTGTTCTCTCTCTGGGTCAGACCCTATTCTCTCTGGGTCAGACCCTGTTCGCTCTCTGGGTCAGACCCTGTTCTCTCTCTGGGTCAGACCCTATTCTCTCTCTGGGTCAGACCCTATTCTCTCTCTGGGTCAGACCCTGTTCTCTCTCTGGGTCAGACCCTATTCTCTCTCTGGGTCAGACCCTATTCCCTCTCAGTCAGACCCTGTTCTCTCTCTGGGCCAGACCCTGTTCTCTCTCTGGGTCAGACCCTATTCTCTCTGGGTCAGACCCTGTTCTCTCTCTGGGTCAGACCCTGTTCTCTCTGGGTCAGACCCTGTTCGCTCTCTGGGTCAGACCCTATTCTCTCTCTGGGTCAGACCCTATTCTCTCTCTGGGTCAGACCCTATTCTCTCTCTGGGTCAGACCCTATTCTCTCTCTGGGTCAGACCCTATTCTCTCTCTGGGTCAGACCCTATTCCCTCTCAGTCAGACCCTGTTCTCTCTCTGGGCCAGACCCTGTTCTCTCTCTGGGTCAGACCCTATTCTCTCTGGGTCAGACCCTGTTCTCTCTCTGGGTCAGACCCTGTTCTCTCTGGGTCAGACCCTGTTCGCTCTCTGGGTCAGACCCTATTCTCTCTCTGGGTCAGACCCTATTCTCTCTCTGGGTCAGACCCTATTCTCTCTCTGGGTCAGACCCTATTCTCTCTCTGGGTCAGACCCTATTCTCTCTCTGGGTCAGACCCTATTCTCTCTGGGTCAGACCCTATTCTCTCTCTGGGTCAGACCCTATTCTCTCTCTGGGTCAGACCCTATTCTCTCTGGGTCAGACCCTATTCTCTCTCTGGGTCAGACCCTGTTCTCTCTCTGGTCAGACCCTGTTCTCTCTGGGTCAGACCCTGTTCGCTCTCTGGGTCAGACCCTATTCTCTCTCTGGGTCAGACCCTATTCTCTCTCTGGGTCAGACCCTATTCTCTCTCTGGGTCAGACCCTGTTCCCTCTGGGTCAGACCCTGTTCGCTCTCTGGGTCAGACCCTATTCTCTCTGGGTCAGACGCTATTCTCTCTCTGGGTCAGACCCTGTTCTCTCTCTGGGTCAGACCCTATTCTCTCTCTGGGCCAGGACCCTATTCTCTCTCTGGGTCAGACCCTATTCTCTCTCTGGGTCAGACCCTATTCTCTCTCTGGGTCAGACGCTATTCTCTCTCTGGGTCAGACCCTGTTCCCTCTGGGTCAGACCCTGTTCGCTCTCTGGGTCAGACCCTATTCGCTCTCTGGGTCAGACCCTATTCTCTCTGGGTCAGACCCTATTCTCTCTCTGGGTCAGACCCTATTCTCTCTCTGGGTCAGACCCTATTCTCTCTCTGGGTCAGACCCTATTCTCTCTCTGGGTCAGACCCTGTTCTCTCTGGGTCAGACCCTGTTCTCTCTCTGGGTCAGACCCTATTCTCTCTCTGGGTCAGACCCTATTCTCTCTCTGGGTCAGACCCTATTCTCTCTCTGGGTCAGACCCTATTCTCTCTCTGGGCCGGTACCCTGTTCTCTCTCTGGGTCAGACCCTGTTCCCTCTGGGTCAGACCCTGTTCGCTCTCTGGGTCAGACCCTATTCTCTCTCTGGGTCAGACCCTATTCTCTCTCTGGGTCAGACCCTATTCTCTCTCTGGGTCAGACCCTATTCTCTCTCTGGGTCAGACCCTATTCTCTCTCTGGGTCAGACCCTATTCTCTCTCTGGGTCAGACCCTGTTCTCTCTCTGGGTCAGACCCTGTTCTCTCTCTGGGTCAGACCCTATTCTCTCTCTGGGTCAGACCCTATTCTCTCTCTGGGTCAGACCCTATTCTCTCTCTGGGTCAGACCCTATTCTCTCTCTGGGTCAGACCCTGTTCTCTCTGGGCCGGGACCTGTTCTCTCTGGGCCGGGACGCGGTTCTCTCTGGGCCGGGACGCGGTTCTCTCTGGGCCGGGACCGGTTCTCTCTGGGCCGGGACGCGGTTCTCTCTGGGCCGGGACGCGGTTCTCTCTGGGTGAGACGCTGGGCGGGATTCTCTGACCCTGAGGCTAAGCATTGACGCCATCGTAACCTCCACCGCGTTTCACGACGGTGTAAACATGCCCTCAGGAGCAGCGATTCTGACCCCTACAGGGGGCCAGCACGACACTGTAGTGACCCACGCCGCTCCAGCTGCCGATGCAGGCATCAGATGGGCGCTACGGGTCTGCACGTGCGCAGCAGCTCCCTTCTCCGCGTCTGCCCTGAAGCAACATGGCGTCGGGCTACAGGGGCAGGCGCGGAACAAAAGACGCCCCAATCCCGAGAGGCCGGCCCGCCTATCGGTACGCCCCGATCCCAGGCCAGAGTGGAGGCCCTCCCCCACCAAGGTCGGACCCCCCACCCCACCAGGCCGCCCCTGGATGCGTGCACGCCGTTGTCCCACCGGGTAAGACCACACGTGGACGGTGCCGGAGGGACTCGGAGTTTCTGTACGGCCAGTCGGCCCATCCTGGGCGGGGATTCGCTGGAGGGGAGGTGCATAAAGCACCCCCCGACCGGCGCCGTGCCGACCACACTGGCGCCAATGTCGCCGATTCTACGCTCTCCGAAGAATTGGCTCACTCACGTCGGGGCAGCGCCGCGCGATTCGAGCTCGGCCCGGTGATTCTCCGGCCCGGCCTGTTCTCTCTGGGTCAGAACCTGTTCCCTCTGGGTCAGACCCTATTCTCTCTCTGGGTCAGACCCTGTTCCCTCTGGGTCAGACCCTATTCTCTCTCTGGGTCAGACCCTATTCTCTCTCTGGGTCAGACCCTATTCTCTCTCTGGGTCAGACCCTATTCTCTCTCTGGGTCAGACCCTATTCTCTCTCTGGGTCAGACCCTATTCTCTCTCTGGGTCAGACCCTATTCTCTCTCTGGGTCAGACCCTATTCTCTCTCTGGGTCAGACCCTATTCTCTCTCTGGGTCAGACCCTATTCTCTCTGGGTCAGACCCTATTCTCTCTCTGGGTCAGACCCTATTCTCTCTCTGGGTCAGACCCTGTTCTCTCTCTGTGTCAGACCCTATTCTCTCTCTGTGTCAGACCCTATTCTCTCTCTGTGTCAGACCCTATTCTCTCTCTGGGTCAGACCCTGTTCCCTCTGGGTCAGACCCTATTCTCTCTCTGGGTCAGACCCTATTCTCTCTCTGGGTCAGACCCTATTCTCTCTCTGGGTCAGACCCTATTCTCTCTGGGCCAGGACCCTATTCTCTCTCTGGGTCAGACCCTATTCTCTCTCTGGGTCAGACCCTATTCTCTCTCTGGGTCAGACCCTATTCTCTCTCTGGGTCAGACCCTATTCTCTCTGGGTCAGACCCTATTCCCTCTGGGTCAGACCCTGTTCGCTCTCTGGGTCAGACCCTATTCTCTCTCTGGGTCAGACCCTATTCTCTCTGGGTCAGACCCTATTCTCTCTGGGTCAGACCCTATTCTCTCTCTGGGTCAGACCCTATTCTCTCTCTGGGTCAGACCCTATTCTCTCTCTGGGCGTACCGCTGTTCTCTCTCTGGGTCAGACCCTGTTCCCCTGGGTCAGACCCCTGTTCGCTCTCTGGGTCAGACCCTATTCTCTCTCTGGGTCAGACCCTATTCTCTCTCTGGGGTCAGACCCTATTCTCTCTCTGGGTCAGACCCTGGTTCCCTCCTCTGGTCAGACCCTCGTTGTCGCTCCTCTGGGTCAGACTCCCTATTCTCTCTCTGGGTCAGACGCTATTCTCTCTCTGGGTCAGACCCTGTTCTCTCTGGGTCAGACCTTGTTCTCTCTGGGCCAGGACCCTATTCTCTCTCTGGGTCAGACCCTATTCTCTCTCTGGGTCAGACCCTATTCTCTCTCTGGGTCAGACGCTATTCTCTCTCTGGGTCAGACCCTATTCTCTCTCTGGGTCAGACCCTATTCTCTCTCTGGGTCAGACGCTATTCTCTCTCTGGGTCAGACCCTATTCTCTCTCTGGCCGGTACCCTGTTCTCTCTCTGGGTCAGACCCTGTTCCCTCTGGGTCAGACCCTGTTCGCTCTCTGGGTCAGACCCTATTCTCTCTCTGGGTCAGACCCTATTCTCTCTCTGGGTCAGACCGTATTCTCTCTCTGGGTCAGACCCTATTCTCTCTCTGGGTCAGACCCTATTCTCTCTCTGGGTCAGACCCTATCTCTCTCTGGTCAGACCCTGTTCTCTCTGGGTCAGACCCTGTTCTCTCTCTGGGTCAGACCCTATTCTCTCTCTGGGTCAGACCCTATTCTCTCTCTGGGTCAGACCCTATTCTCTCTCTGGGTCAGACCCTATTCTCTCTCTGGGTCAGACCCTATTCTCTCTCTGGGTCAGACCCTGTTCTCTCTGGGCCGGTCGCGGTTCTCTCTGGGCCGGGACGCGGTTCTCTCTGGGCCGGGACGCGGTTCTCTCTGGGTGAGACGCTGGGCGGGATTCTCTGACCCTGAGGCTAAGCATTGATGCCATCGTAAACTCCACCGCGTTTCACGACGGCGTAAACATGCCATCAGGAGCAGCGATTCTGACCCCTACAGGGGGCCAGCACGACACTGTAGTGACCCACGCCGCTCCAGCTGCCGATGCAGGCATCAGATGGGCGCTACGGGTCTGCACGTGCGCAGCAGCTCCCTTCTCCGCGTCTGCCCTGAAGCAACATGGCGTCGGGCTGCAGGGGCAGGCGCGGAACAAAAGACGCCCCAATCCCGAGAGGCCGGCCCGCCTATCGGTACGCCCCGATCCCAGGCCAGAGTGGAGGCCCTCCCCCACCAAGGTCGGACACCCCACCCCACCAGGCCGCCCCTGGATGCGTGCACGCCGATGTCCCACCGGGTAAGACCACACGTGGACGGTGCCGGAGGGACTCGGAGTTTTTGTACGGCCAGTCGGCCCATCCTGGGCGGGGATTCGCTGGGGGGGAGGCGCATAAAGCACCCCCCGACCGGCGCAGTGCCGACCACACTGGCGCCAATGTCGCCGATTCTGCGCTCTCCGAAGAATTGGCTCACTCACGTCGGGGCAGCGCCGCACGATTCGAGCTCGGCCCGGTGATTCTCCGGCCCGGCCTGTTCTCTCTGGGTCAGACCCTGTTCCCTCTGGGTCAGACCCTATTCTCTCTCTGGGTCAGACCCTGTTCTCTCTCTGGGTCAGACCCTATTCTCTCTCTGGGTCAGACCCTGTTCTCTCTCTGGGTCAGACGCTATTCTCTCTCTGGGTCAGACCCTATTCTCTCTGGGTCAGACCCTATTCTCTCTCTCTGGGTCAGACCCTATTCTCTCTCTGGGTCAGACCCTATTCTCTCTCTGGGTCAGACTCTATTCTCTCTCTGGGTCAGAGCCTATTCTCTCTCTGGGTCAGACCCTATTCTCTCTGGGTCAGACCCTATTCTCTCTGGGTCAGACCCTATTCTCTCTTTGGGTCAGACCCTGTTCGCTCTCTGGGTCAGACCCTATTCTCTCTGGGTCAGACCCTGTTCCCTCTGGGTCAGACCCTGTTCGCTCTCTGGGTCAGACCCTATTCTCTCTCTGGGTCAGACCCTATTCTCTCTCTGGGTCAGACCCTATTCTCTCTCTGGGTCAGACTCTATTCTCTCTCTGGGTCAGACCCTATTCTCTCTGGGTCAGACCCTATTCTCTCTGGGTCAGACCCTATTCTCTCTCTGGGTCAGACCCTGTTCGCTCTCTGGGTCAGACCCTATCTCTCTGGGTCAGACCCTATTCCCTCTGGGTCAGACCCTGTTCGCTCTCTGGGTCAGACCCTGTTCTCTCTCTGGGTCAGACCCTATTCTCTCTGGGCCGGGACCCTGTTCTCTCTCTGGGTCAGAGCCTATTCTCTCTCTGGGCCAGACCCTGTTCTCTCTGGGCCGGGACCCTGGTCTCTCTGGGCCGGGACCCTGTTCTCTCTGGGCTGGACCCTGTTCTCTCTGGGCCGGGACCCTGTTCTCTCTCTGGGTCAGACCCTGTTCTCCCTGGGCCGGGACCCTGTTCTCTCTGGGCCAGGACCCTGTTCTCTCTGGGCCGGGACCCTGTTCTCTCTGGATTAGACCCCGTTCAGCTGGGCCAGAACCATATTTTGTCTGGGCCGGGACATGTTCTCTCTGGGCCGGGTCACTGTTCTGGGTCAGACCCTGTTCTCTCTGGGTCGGACCCTCTCTCTGTGGGCCGGGACCCTGTTCTCTCTGGGCCGGGACCCTGTTCTCCCTGGGCTGGGACCCTGTTCTCCCTGGGCTGGGACCCAGTTCTCTCTGGGCTGGGACCCGGTTCTCTCTGGGCCGGGACCCTGTTCTCTCTGGGCTGGGACCCTGTTCTCTCTGGGCCGGGACCCTGTTCTCTCTGGGCTGGGACCCGGTTCTCTCTGGGCCGGGACCCTGTTCTCTCTGGGCCGGGTCCCAGTTCTCTCTGGGCCGGGTCCCTGTTCTCTCTGGGCCGGGTCACTGTTCTCTCTGGGCCGGGACCCTGTTCTCTCTGGGCCGGGTCACTGTTCTCTCTGGGCCGGGACCCTGTTCTCCCTGGGCCGGGTCCCTGTTCTCTCTGGGCCGGGTCCCTGTTCTCTCTGGGCCGGGTCCCTGTTCTGGGTCAGACACTGTTCACTCTGTATCAAACCCAGTCCCTCTATGCCAGGTCCCTGATCTCTCTGGGCCGGGACCCTGTTCTCTCTGAGCCGGGACCCTGTTCTCTCTGGATTAGACCCCGTTCAGCTGGGCCAGAACCATATTTTGTCTGAGCCGGGACATGTTCTCTCTGGGCCGGGACATGTTCTCTCTGGGCTGGGACCCTGTTCTCTCTGGGCTGGGACCTTGTTCTGTCTGGGTCAGACCCTGTTCTCTCTGGGCTGGGACCCTGTTCTCTCTGGGCCGGGACCCTGTTCTCTCTGGGCTGGGACCCTGTTCTCTCTGGGCCGGGACCCTGTTCTCCCTGGGCCGGGTCCCAGTTCTCTCTGTGCCGGGTCCCAGTTCTCTCTGGGCCGGGTCCCTGTTCTCTCTGGGCCGGGTCCCTGTTCTCTCTGGGCCGGGTCCCTGTTCTGGGTCAGACACTGTTCACTCTGTATCAAACCCAGTCCCTCTGTGCCAGGTCCCTGATCTCTCTGGGCCGGGACCCTGTTCTCTCTGGGCCGGGACCCTGTTCTCTCTGGGCCGGGACCCTGTTCTCTCTGGGCCGGGACCCTGTTCTCCCTGGGTCAGACCCTGTTCTCTCTGGGCTGGGACCCTGTTCTCTCTGGGCCGGGACCCTGTTCTCTCTGGGCTGGGACCCTGTTCTCTCTGGGCTGGGACCCTGTTCTCTCTGGGCTGGGACCCTGTTCTCTCTGGGCTGGGACCCTGTTCTCTCTGGGTCAGAACCTGTTCTCTCTGGGCCGGGACCCGGTTCTCTCTGGGCCGGGACCCTGTTCTCTCTGGGCCGGGACCCTGTTCTCTCTGGGCCGGGACCCTGTTCTCCCTGGGTCAGACCCTGTTCTCTCTGGGCTGGGACCCTGTTCTCTCTGGGCCGGGACCCTGTTCTCTCTGGGCTGGGACCCTGTTCTCTCTGAGCCGGGACCCTGTTCTCTCTGAGCCGGGACCCTGTTCTCTCTGGGCCGGGACCCTGTTCTCTCTGGGCCGGGACCCTGTTCTCTCTGGGCCGGGACCCTGTTCTCTCTGGGCCGGGACCCTGTTCTCCCTGGGCAGGGATCCTGTTCTCTCTGGGCCGGGACCCTGTTCTCTCTGGGCCGGGACCCTGTTCTCTCTGGGCCGGGACCCTGTTCTCTCTGGGCCGGGACCCTGTTCTCTCTGGGCCGGGACCCTGTTCTCTCTGGGCCGGGACCCTGTTCTCCCTGGGCCGGGACCCTGTTCTCCCTGGGTCAGACCCTGTTCTCTCTGGGCCGGGACCCTGTTCTCTCTGGGCCGGGACCCTGTTCTCTCTGGGCCGGGACCCTGTTCTCTCTGGGCCGGGACCCTGTTCTCTCTGGGCCGGGACCCTGTTCTCCCTGGGCCGGGACCCTGTTCTCCCTGGGTCAGACCCTGTTCTCTCTGGGCAGGGACCCTGTTCTCTCTGGGCCGGGACCCTGTTCTCTCTGGGCCGGGACCCTGTTCTCCCTGGGCCGGGACCCTGTTCTCCCTGGGTCAGACCCTGTTCTCTCTGGGCCGGGACCCTGTTCTCCCTGGGCCGGGACCCTGTTCTCCCTGGGTCAGACCCTGTTCTCTCTGGGCAGGGACCCTGTTCTCTCTGGGCCGGGACCCTGTTCTCCCTGGGTCAGACCCTGTTGTCTCTGGGTCGGGACCCTGTTCTCTCTGGGCCGGGACCCTGTTCTCTCTGGGCCGGGACCCTGTTCTCTCTGGGCCGGGACCCTGTTCTCTCTGGGCCGGGACCCTGTTCTCCCTGGGCCGGGACCCTGTTCTCCCTGGGTCAGACCCTGTTCTCTCTGGGCCGGGACCCTGTTCTCTCTGGGCCAGGACCCTGTTCTCTCTGGGCCGGGACCCTGTCCTCTCTGGGCCGAGATCTGCTTACCCTGGGCTCGGCTCTTTGCTCTGTGACATGGTCTGTTCCCTCTTTCCTGGATCCCGATAGTTTTTGATTCCCGGGATGAAGATGTTGTCTTCTGAGGAAAGTTTGGGGCTGTACCCTTTGAAGCTTGAAGGGTGAGGTGCGAACTTATTTAAAGATAACCGAGTCCCAGGTGGTTTGGCAGGGGCTATTCTGAGGCAATGTTCCCCTTCAGGAGGAGATCGAAAACTCGGGGCATAGTTTTTAAAAAAGTGTCGGAGCTGAGGAGGAATTTCTTCTTTGTTTTGATTGGCTCGGTTCTCAATAACCGCACGTCTATCATTTCCAGCATTGTTTTATACTCATCTGCGGGGAAATCAAATGCCAATGACTCCTTCCCCCTGCTGTGTCAATGTGGGATACCCTCCCCATGTTTTAAAGATCAGAATTAACATAGCGCCTGGACCTGATTGGCCCTTTTAAACTTTCATCAGTTGAGCAAATACATGTTTCACATTGGAATCGAGCTGAAATAATCCATTCCTTCTCCCAGTCCACTGCCCAATCTTCCTAAATACAACATCCAGAAATTCCATTCAGGCAAATGCTAACTTTTGCATGTTAAGAATTAACTCCCAAAGCAGGCGGATTTTAAAATCGCAGCCATTTGGGAAATGTGTGAAGGATTAGGGAGATGTTGTTGCAAAGTTAGAGTGTTAATTCGAGCTGTACATTGAGGACCGTCCGCAGGAGCTCTCCCGCCTCCCTGGGCACGTTATTAATTTGGGGCTGTTTAACAGAGGAATTCCATTTGAGGTTTCAGCAACATGGGAATCTCCCCCTCCAGATTCACCCCCTGTTGCCTGATTTCAACACACATTTAGACAGAAGCAAGCCGGCCCTTACCTGTCAGCCTGTCCTTAGCAAACCTCCTGCTGCTCTCCATCCAGGGGAAGTTGAGGCCAGTGAGGCCAGCCATGTTGCCAATGCTGGGCACCGTGGACAGGGCAGCCTGGGGCATGGGACGGTGAGCCGGGACTCTGATCACCCCGGCCGAAGCCAAGCCGTTGACGTTCATGCTGAGGTTGACACTGTAAGATCCGGACACGCCGTCTTCGTATGTAGCTCCCATGGCCGGGTAGGCAGTGGCCAGGGTGGGGTAGGCGCCGCTGGCTAGGTACGCTGCCTCGGAAACTCTGGCACTGCTCTGCAGGCAGTTCTCCTGGTCGGAACCACTCAGGATTTGGTCGATTCCGAAGCTGATGGGTTCGTGTTGAGGTTGTGCCTGTGTGGTCCCCGGCTGATCCATCCTGTGCAAACCCCCCCCCCCCCCCAAAAAAAAAACACCCCCTCCCCCCCAGCCACCACCACAAAACCCCCAAGATCTCTCCCCCCCCCCCGGAAGACACAAACTGAAGGCAGTGTTTTCAGGAGAGGCAGCCGGACACTGCGGCAGATTCACGAAGCATTGCTCCCCAGCTGGACTTTGCAAAGGTTGGACAGAGAGAGAGAGCAGGTGGGCTTTGAGAGAGAGCTGGCATTCCCCTCCAAGCTTCCTGCCACTTGCCCAGGCTCTGTCTACCTCCAGTCACATAGCCCCTCTCACTGGCTGAAAACCAACAGGTCTTCCTCTGCTATTGGCTAACTCCTGGCAAATCCACAGGAAGGGGGGAGCTCAGGGGCCGTGTGGATTTGACAAGAATCTTTAACGAGAGGATTCAATGCAAAACAATTGCGAACGAAAACGATTCAACCCTAAAGCTTTATTTTTTATTCAGCGGCCGCCTGTTAAATGGAGCAATTGTGAATGAGAGAAAGTTCAGAGTCTGTCCCAGGGATGTTTGTGATCTGTGTCAGGCTCGCCTGCAGTGAGTTCAGGGTGAATGGGATTATTACATTGCAGTTAACAGGGTCTAGCCCAACACTTAACGCCAGAAACCCTCCGGGTGAAGCCTTCCAGAGCCGAATTTAACTAAACAATGTCCAGGGACGAGGAGGTGTTCAGTTTGATTTAAGATGCGGTTCTGACCCTTTTCCAGCTTATTATTATTGAAATTGTACAGCAATTATTAGAGCCGCCGAAGGAAATTAACAACAGTATCTGCAAACCAGCTCCAACCACGGACTGAAAACTCTTCCAAACGAATTCGCAAACAGACCATTCCATTTCGCTGATACCGAAACAGTATTTGGTTTCTCTCGGGCGTTACACCTACCCCTCCCCATCATATTGTTCCGTCTTTACTCGTTTGCAAATAAATACGAGTAATTTAAAACAAAATAATACCCTCTAAAAAAAAACAGTTCGTTTTGAACCTCTCGATTGTTTTCAGTTAAAATCTCCCCGTTTCGCTCGCTGGGGAAACTAGCGGTGGCGGGGGGAGGGCAGGAGGAGGGGAGAGGCCGGGGGGGGGGGGGGGGGGGGTTCGTGTCGGGGAGGTGGGGGTGAAGGAGTAAAGGGTTCATCCCTGCCCCCCCCCCCCCCCCCCACCACACCACCCCTCCCAGTTTCTAAACCAGCCGCTGGATCGGAGAAGGAATTGTTCTCTCCCTGGTCCCACAATGTAACCGCCTGGCAAACCCAGATGTCCAGATTTTGGACAGAAAGTTTGTTTCAAACAAGTTGACCAATTTGCCAGGCTTCCCCAGTCCCACCCAGTCCAATCCAGGGTTGGGAATCAAACCAGGTTACACTGTCACTTATCTCCTTATCAGACAAATGAAAAGCGGAGACACAATTTTCCATTAATACATTCAGCATTTTATCAGCGTGTTAAGAAACCATTTGGTGATATTATAAAAACAGTAACAAGGCGAGGGTTATTAGTTTTTCACAACCTTCCTATTCAATTACGCAAACACGCTGAATAATTTAAATGACCGCAATAAAACGCCACAAAACAGAGGCGGCTTCAGAACCGATCTGTGTAATTTGCTGATTGCTGTTTCGAAGATGCATCGGAACTGGTTAAGTGGTCCAGCAATGTCAGCGCCACTGCTTTCCCACTAGTTTTCAAAATTAGCTGGATGAAATGCTGGGCACTTAACAAAAATTGAAACAGATAACCTCCCTCGCAAAGACTGCCTCCAAACTCTGCCGAAGCAAAGTCTCCTTTTAACAAGAATTAATTCCCTTACAAGGAATTTTAAACTGCAATTTTTCATTATACATTTAATTAAATTAATTAAGACATTTAGTGTTTATTCGTTTTTAGAAATTGATCTGTATTTGCTTCGAATCTATTTAAAACACCCCTTTTAGATGAACTCACTTGGCCAACATTGTAACCAGTTTATTTGACGTGCTCCTTATTCAAAAAGGGATTTCCCGATGCTGCACGTAACAAAACCGGCACCCACGGAACATGAGGGGAAATTCAACTACATTTCACTGGGCTAGCTGAAGGAAGACATTCCCCAAACAAAATATACAGATTACAGGATATTAGTCACATGAACGGTGTTGTAAATTTAGACGGCTTGAATATCGCGCGTTAGAACGAGTCCAACAGAGGAGCATTTAAGACAAATTACACTGCTTTCCAGAAATAAATAATTCTCTCTCTCTCCCTCATATATGTAAGAATTAAAATAACTCTTCCTATAATTTTAGATATTGACTATAGAAAAACATACTATTAATAAACCTCAATCTAAACTATATGTAATGTTTATATATATAAATGTACATATTTACCATACACAAATTTAAACACATATATCGAGTGCTCAATATTAAATATATAGTTGTTAATGCAGACACTTATATACAGTTGTTAATGCAGACACTTATTTACAGTTATTACAGATACTGTTATATACAGTTGTTATCACAGATACTGTTATATACAGTTGTTAATGCAGACACTTATATACTGTTGTTAATGCAGACACTTATATACAGTTGTTATTACAGATACTGTTATATACAGTTGTTATTACAGAGACTGTTATATACAGTTGTTAATGCAGAAACTGTTATATACAGTTGTTAATACAGATACTGTTATATACAGTTATTACAGATACTGTTATATACAGTTGTTAATGCAGACACTGTTACATACAGTTGTTAATACAGATACTGTTATATAGTTGTTAATACAGATACTGTTATATACAGTTATTACAGATACTGTTATATACAGTTGTTAATACAGATACTGTTATATAGTTGTTAATACAGATACTGTTATATACAGTTATTACAGATACTGTTATATACAGTTGTTATTACAGATACTGTTATATACAGTTGTTAATACAGATACTGTTGTTAATACACGATATGTGGTGTTTATATGTACAACATTAGAATTTGCATATTTGTACAATATTAAATATGCATTCTAAACTCTCTCAATATTCAACAGTAAACACGGGGTATCTGCACATTATTAAAACAACTACAGTTTATGTAGAATTTGTACAAATGTACGATTCAAATATGCACTAAAAAGAGCACCTGGAAAAAGGGGGTAAATGTGTTCAATCTAAACGCCAGAGTGAAATACGGCGGTGAATTTCAGATAAATCATTTTGTTCTCAAATGCTCTCCCCTCGCCTCGGCAATATTCAGACTTTCTCCTGCGGTGTCTGAGGCAGGTAAAGCCGGAGACCATGCCGAGTGTACAAACAGCGCTGCAACATAACACATTCAGATTCATTTTCACAAGTGTCCAGCAGATAGCCCCGAACCAAACCATTTAGATAAATAGCTGGAGCGCAGGCAGAATGTGTGGAGCGGACTCACAGCCCCGGGGCTGTTTTAATAAAAGATTTGATCAGCTCTGCACTGACAACCGGAGTTTAATGCCCCACTCAAACGGGACACACACAAACCAAGCCTAACCAGCCCCTCCTTTGTGAACCGTGCGTTGTTACACGGACTTCTCGCTCAGGATATAAAGAAGAGACTGATGTTGAATATATGATGGATTTGTAGCCGAGGGGTAGCGATCGTTCATCAACCGGCACTGTTTAAGGGGAGAGAGAGAGAGACAGAGAGGAGATAGCCCTCTCTCTCTCTGTGTGTCTGTCCAACTTTCTCATTACTAATAGATTCTTGCTGAGAGATTATTCCTCACTCAGCTACCAAGCGCCCTTCACAGAGAAAACTTTAATATCTCCGAACGGAGAATATCTCCACCCAATTAAATGAAATGATGGGGATATATTAATAAGGAATATGGCTGCTGTGAATCTGATCTGTTACAGAGAGCTATCCAAAACAGTGAGAGCGCCCACACCCTCTGAAACGGCACTGACGCCGGCTTCTTAACTTCGTAAAGGACTATTAATGAATCTATATTTTGGGGCTGATTGCAAATTTGATCACTCAACTCAGGGAAATTTAAACACAGGAAAGTTGAAACGAACAAGGACACCCCGTGTTGCTGGCCATTGAGTTAAAATGACCAAATGAGCAGAATAAAAACTGCATTGATGACTATGTTTCACTTAGTATAAAGTGGGAATGGGATGTTGTTGACAGGACAGGAATTACCCACCGATAGATAGGTATCGTGTGTGTAACCTTTGATACACTCACATTTTATATAATCGTATATCCACTGATGTGACACGGGCAACAATTGCATAATGTTTTATAATATATGGACATAACATACACATAGTGTATTTATGTAACAAACAATCCACAGTGTATGAACTGTCATAATATAAATCGGAAAAAAACAATATTCGACAAATGCATGTTATTGAGCATAAATACAAACACAGCTGATAGTCTGGATTAATGTTTGTATATACACACTCAAACCGACAGAAAATGTCGATTTCTCCATCGAAACAAACACTATTGATGGATTTACAAATGTGTACATATAAATACTACCTATTCTGCACATTTAAAATTGCACATATCTGCCAAACAGCTTATGCAGTGAATATGTGCAATTTACAACCTGCAAACTGCGCCATATTTTCATATGCTAGTTTCGCCAATTTAAAACAGCCACCGTCTTTATTTAATTAATCGCGTATAAATAAAAATTGGGTCTTATATTTGATTTTGTACATTTGACTGCAACCAGGCGAAGAAATGTAATGTAATTTAATCTGAAATAAATGCATGTACAAAACTACCTCTGACTGACCACGCGCGCCGACTTTGCATTGCCTGGGTAGAGACAATTTTCGAGATATATAAATCAGTTCAGAGCGTGTATGTTGGATTTTGTTTGCAGGTTCACAAATGCTACTTTGTACATTTGCACACAGCGAGGATAGGGCATACACGCGGACAATACACGCATTGTGTATTTATTAAGATTCATATACTCTGCCATCTACAAACTGTGCTCGGCCGTTTGTGCAAAGATTAGAATGGTTAATTTAATTTCTTAAATTATATTTATTTAATACACTTATGGGTTGAACAAAACGTCCCGCTGTCTCCAATCCCAGAATATCTGGGCGATATTAAAAGTACTTTCTTACTGTTGATCTATAAGGATGAATCTGAGTTTTTTTGCACATTATTCTCTGTTAGCGGTCCCAGCTGGTACCATAATATTTAACATATATTAAATACATTTAGTCAGGAGAGCTGGCAGCTGCAGTATAAGAACCAAGTTATTTACCGACATTTCACCGAGGTTGCAGCGCTGGTAGTTTCCGAGTTATTATTCTTCCCAGAACTGAGGAATCTGTTTTATTTATAAATCAACAGAGAGGAGTGGGTAGGACGAGAAAAAACTATTCGCCCGTTTGCAAACGGATATCAGCCACAGCTCGAGTTAAAGCAGCGAGAGGCGCTTGTCTCAACATTTATTACAAACAAAAAGGTTTCTTAATAAGTGACATCGAAACTCACTCGTTTGTTGCAGGAATGTGGAGAAATTAACGGCATCACCAGGGCGAAGGACGGCAAACCGGAGGCACCGACTAACGGGAATAAATCCCACCATTGCAACCTATCCCAGTCAGCAGAAAGATTCCCATTCTCCCCTGGCTCGGTGTGATTTTATAACAAAGAATATTTACAGGGTATCAGTAATTTTACACAGCGGGTTCAAGCTACAGCCCATGTCTGATTATTTTCTGTTTGCGATGGTATTTGATCCCAGCCAGTGATGGGGACTGAGACAATAATGTGACATTCAAGGGCTGGGAGAAGCGACCCAGAGCCCTTGTGAACAGAAACTAGTGTTACATATTTCCCTTGCCTGTCCGTTTCAGTGTTACAATCAGCTCCAGTTTATACCCAAACTTTTCAAATCTACTTTTTGGGACTTTAGAGCAAGCACAGGTAGCAAGCCCGAAGTAATATCCCAATAACGAATCCACATTTCTCATTCTGATTATGTGAACGGTTTAGCCACCCAGATTTTAATGTAGTTAGAGAGGAATCTGGGGTTGTGTGTGAGAAAGCAGAAAATCCCCCCCCACCCGCCCTCCCCTCAGCAGGAGCCAGGACCCCGGGTTCTGATCCAACTTTGGACACTGATTCCCCCAGCACAGAGTTTCCACACTGCAGCTGAGGGGGAGCGAAGCGCCGAAGAGAGGGTGGCACAGAGAGCAATGGACACACACAGAAAGCGAATAAATAGGGGTACAACCCGATATAGGAGCACATTCCTCACCCACCGTGAGGATAGCTACCGCTTCACCATGGAGTCACTGAGCGAATGAGAAAGTCTGTGGAACTGACCGGGGGTGTGAGTGAATGTGTGCGAGGTCAGAGGGAGTGAGTGTGAGAGTGAAAAGTGTGAGGGTGACAGTGAGGGGTTATGAAACTCGGTGAAAATGAGCGAGTGTGTAGGTGTGTGTGAAAGGGTGTCAGTGAGAGGCGGTAAAATAAATGAGTGTGAGAGGGTGTGAGTGAGGTGAGTGTGAGAGGGTGTGAGTGAGGTGAGTGTGAGAGGGTTTGAGTGAGGTGAGAGTGTGTGAAAGGGTGAGTGTGAGTGTGAGAGGGTGAGTGAGTGTGAGTTCGAGTGGGCAAGAATGAAAGTGAGTGGGTGAGACTGAGTGAGAGGACAAGAGTGATTGAGGGTGAGGGTGGAGTGAGTGAGTAAAAGGGTAAGAGTGAGTGTGCGTGAGTGGGTGAGTGAGTGAGCAAAAGAGAGAGTGAGCAAAAAAATGAGCGAGTAAAAGAGTTAGTATGTGGGTAAGTGTGAACGAGTTTGTGAGTGTGTGAGTGAATGATTGTGCGTGAATGTGAATGAGTGAGTGTGGATGATTATGAGAGTGAGTGTGAATGAGTGTGTGGATGATTGTGAGAGTGAGTGTGAATGAGTGAGTGTGGATGATTGTGAGTGTGAATGAGTGAGTGTGGATGATTGTGAGAGTGAGTGTGAATGAGCGAGTGTGAATGAGTGTGTGTGGGTGATTGTGAGAGTGAGTGTGGATGATTGTGAGTTTGAATGAGTGAGTGTGGATGATTGTGAGTGTGAATGAGTGAGTGTGGATGATTGTGAGAGTGAGTGTGAACGATTGTGAGAGTGAGTGTGAATGAGTGAGTGTGGATGATTGTGAGTGTGAATGAGTGAGTGTGGATGATTGTGAGAGTGAGTGTGAATCAGTGAGCGTGGATGATTGTGAGAGTGAGTGTGGATGATTGTGAGAGTGAGTGTGAATGAGTGAGTGTGGATGATTGTGAGAGTGAGTGTGAATGAGTGAGTGTGGATGATTGTGAGTGTGGGTGATTGTGAGAGTGAGTGTGAATCAGTGAGCGTGGATGATTGCGAGAGTGAGTGTGGATGATTGTGAGAGTGAGTGTGAATGAGTGAGTGTGGATGATTGTGAGTGTGGGTGATTGTGAGAGTGAGTGTGAATCAGTGAGCGTGGATGATTGCGAGAGTGAGTGTGGATGATTGTGAGAGTGAGTGTGAATGAGTGAGTGTGGATGATTGTGATGGTAAAAGACAAGTTACTGAGAGAATGAGTGAAGCAGTAGAAACGAAAGGTGGATTGATGTTAACGGAATGAGAGAATGAGGGGCAAGTGTGAGTGAGTGAATGCTTGAGTAAAATAATGAATGAGTGCGAGGAGGTGGGAGTTTGAGAGAGAGAGACTGAAAGTGTGTATGAGTAAAGTCACACAGTGAGTGAGCGAGCGGCTGGATCCGGAGCTGTTTCTGGACACTGAACATCCATTCACTGTACACACATCAACTTCCAGCGAAATTAGCGAGAACCCTGGGACATTCATCCAGAACTCCACCCCGGCCCAATACAATTACTGGCAGAAGCGGAAGCGAGGAGATTGTATATTATACCATGATTGTAAATTGCAAAAGGTGCTGCAGAATGTTAGGGAGAAGATACAGGGCCAGTGTGAGAAACCCCACCTTAGGGGTGCTGTGAAATCCTGGCTGACAAATGTCCAGCTAACCGCTGAAGATGGGGCTGGGGACGGGCACTATTCCCGCCTCCCCCCCCCCCCCCCGCCCCCCACCCCCAGATCGCCTTATTGAGTGTGTGAAGCGCCGGATCATCAGTTTTTAGTTAGCTGGCACCGCAGCTAATTGGATTGTCAGGATACCAGCAACCTGCCGACAGCAGCCGGTGGTTGCTGGCCTCAGATAGAGAGAGCCCCTAAACCAGCCCCAGGCTTTGGCTCCAACCCCCGGTGCAGCCAGAGTAACAGCAAACACAAACACACAGCCCCCAGGCAAGGAGAGGTTTTGTTCCAGATAATTGACGCGAGAACAGGCGGGCATGTGTATAATGGTGGGATGCCAGCCCAGGGCTAGATTTTTATTACATGCATTGGCTGTTGATATTAATTTTGACTGTGTAAAATTTCACACCGGCCGAGCTGCCGTTACCAGGAATATGCAAAGAGGGACTTGAATAATAAATGAGGTGCTTTTAAAACGAATCTTAAACTGTCAGCTATTGGACAATATCACAGCAAGCTGCAGTAAGTAATAGTATATTTAAGTGACTTTAGTATGTTTTTATTAGGAATGTATTTAAACTGATATCTGTATTATTCGGTAAATGGTGTTTGTTGAAAATGTTGTCTGAAATCGCCAGCTTCTGAGGAAATTAACATGAACTCAGTGAGCTGAATTGAACCACCCGGAGTCTGCGGACAGGCCAACTGAATGTCCCTTCTGAACCCAGTGCAGAGATACTGAACCCAGTGCAGAGATACTGAACCCAGTGCAGACACTGATTCCAGTGGAGAGATACTGAACCCAGTGCAGAGAAACTGAACCCAGTGCAGAGACACTAAACCCAGTGCAGAGATACTGAACCCAGTGCAGAGACACTGAACCCAGTGCAGAGATATTGAATCTAGTGCAGAGATACTGAACCCAGTGCAGATATACTGAATCTAGTGCAGAGATACTGAACCCAGTGCAGAGATACTGAACCCAGTGCAGACACTGAACCCAGTGGAGAGATACTGAACCCAGTGCGGAGATACTAAACCCAGTGCAGAGATACTGAACCAGGTGCAGACACTGAACCCAGTGGAGAGATACTAAACCCAGTGCAGAGAAACTGAACCCAGTGCAGAGATACTAAACCCAGTGCAGAGATACTGAACCCAGTGCAGAGATACTGAACCCAGTGCAGAGACACTGAATCCAGTGCAGAGATACTGAACCCAGTGCAGAGATACTGAACCCAGTGCAGAGACACTGAACCCAGTGCAGAGATACTGAACCCAGTGCAGAGACACTGAACCCAGTGCAGAGATATTGAATCTAGTGCAGAGATACTGAACCCAGTGCAGATATACTGAACCCAGTGCAGAGATACTGAACCCAGTGCAGAGATATTGAATCTAGTGCAGAGATACTGAACCCAGTGCAGATATACTGAATCTAGTGCAGAGATACTGAACCCAGTGCAGAGATACTGAACCTAGTGCGGAGATACTAAACCCAGTGCAGAGATACTGAACCAGGTGCAGACACTGAACCCAGTGGAGAGATACTGAACCCAGTGCAGAGAAACTAAACCCAGTGCAGAGATACTAAACCCAGTGCAGAGATACTGAACCCAGTGCAGAGATACTGAATGTAGTGCAGAGATACTGAACCCAGTGCAGAGATACTAAACCCAGTGCAGAGATACTGAACCCAGTGCAGAGACACTGAACACAGTGCAGAGATATTGAATCTAGTGCAGAGATACTGAACTCAGTGCAGATATACTGAATCTAGTGCAGAGATACTGAACCCAGTGCAGAGATACTGAACCTAGTGCGGAGATACTAAACCCAGTGCAGAGATACTGAACCAGGTGCAGACACTGAACCCAGTGGAGAGATACTGAACCCAGTGCAGAGAAACTAAACCCAGTGCAGAGATACTAAACCCAGTGCAGAGATACTGAACCCAGTGCAGAGATACTGAACCCAGTGCAGAGACACTGAATCCAGTGCAGAGATACCGAACCCAATGCAGAGATACTGAATGTAGTGCAGAGATACCGAACCCAGTGCAGAGATACTGAATGTAGTGCAGAGATACTGATCCCAGTGCAGAGACACTGAACCCAGTGCAGAGACACTGAACCCAGGGCAGAGATACTGAACCCAGGGCAGAGATACTGAACCCGGTGCAGAGATACTAAACCTATTGCAGAGATACTGAACCCAGTGCAGAGATACTAAACCCAGTGCAGAGGTACTGAACACAGTGCAGAGATACTGAACCCAGTGCAGAGATACTGAAACCAGTGCAGAGATACTGAACCCAGTGCAGAGATACTGAACCCAGTGCAGAGACACTGAACCCAGTGCAGAGATACCAAACCCGGTGCAGAGATACTGAACCCAGTGCAGAGATACTGAACCCAGTGCAGAGACACTGAACCCAGTGCAGAGACACTGAAACCACTGCAGAGATACCAATCCCAGTGCAGAGATACTGAACCCACTGCAAAGACACTGAACCCAGTGCAGAGACACTGAACCCAGTGCAGAGATACCAAACCCGGTGCAGAGACACTGAACCCAGTTCAGAGACACTGATCCCAGTGGAGAGATACTGAATCCAGTGCAGAGACACTGAACCCAGTGCAGAGATACTGAATCCAATGTAGAGATACTGAACACAGTGCAGAGATACTGAACCCAGTGCAGAGATACTGAACACAGTGCAGAGATACTAAACCCAGTGCAGAGACACTGAACCCAGTGCAGAGATACTGAACACAGTGCATAGATACTAAACCCAGTGCCGAGATACAGAACCCGGTGCAGAGATGCTAAATCCATTGCAGAGATATTGAACCCAGTGCAGAGACACTAAACCAGTGCAGAGGTACTGAAAACAGTGCAGAGATACTGAACCCAGTGCAGAGACACTGAACCCAGTGCAGAGAAACTGATCCCAGTGCTGAGACACTGAACCCAGTGGAGCGATACTGAATCCAGTGCAGAGACACTGAATCCAGTGCAGAGATACTGAATCTAGTACAGAGATACTGAATTAAGTGCAGGTATACTGAACGCAGTGCAGAGACACTGAATCCAGTGCTGAGATACTGATCCCAGTGCAGAGACACTGAACCCAGTGTAGAGATACTGATCCTAGTGCACAGATACTGAATTAAGTGCAGAGATGCTGAACGCAGTGCAGATACACTGAATCCAGTGCAGAGATACTGAACCCAGTGCAGAGATACTGAACCCAGTGCAGAGATACTGAACCCAGTGCAGTGAGACTGAACCCAGTGCAGAGATACTAAACCCAGTGCAGAGATACTGAACACAGTGCAGAGATACAGAACCTGGTGCAGTGATGCTAAACCCATTGCAGAGATACTGAACCCAGTGCAGATACTAAACCCAGTGCAGAGACACTGAATTCAGTGCAGAGATACTGAATCTAGTACAGAGATACTGAATTAAGTGCAGGTATACTGATCCCAGTGCAGAGATACTGAATGTAGTGCAGAGATACTGATCCCAGTGCAGAGACACTGAACCCAGTGCTGAGACACTGAACCCAGGGCAGAGATACTGAACCCAGGGCAGAGATACTGAACCCGGTGCAGAGATACTAAACCTATTGCAGAGATACTGAACCCAGTGCAGAGATACTAAACCCAGTGCAGAGGTACTGAACACAGTGCAGAGATACTGAACCCAGTGCAGAGATACTGAAACCAGTGCAGAGATACTGAACCCAGTGCAGAGATACTGAACCCAGTGCAGAGACACTGAACCCAGTGCAGAGATACCAAACCCGGTGCAGAGATACTGAACCCAGTGCAGAGATACTGAACCCAGTGCAGAGACACTGAACCCAGTGCAGAGACACTGAAACCACTGCAGAGATACCAATCCCAGTGCAGAGATACTGAACCCACTGCAAAGACACTGAACCCAGTGCAGAGACACTGAACCCAGTGCAGAGATACCAAACCCGGTGCAGAGACACTGAACCCAGTTCAGAGACACTGATCCCAGTGGAGAGATACTGAATCCAGTGCAGAGACACTGAACCCAGTGCAGAGATACTGAATCCAATGCAGAGATACTGAACACAGTGCAGAGATACTGAACCCAGTGCAGAGATACTGAACCCAGTGCAGAGATACTAAACCCAGTGCAGAGACACTGAACCCAGTGCAGAGATACTGAACACAGTGCATAGATACTAAACCCAGTGCCGAGATACAGAACCCGGTGCAGAGATGCTAAATCCATTGCAGAGATACTGAACCCAGTGCAGAGACACTAAACCAGTGCAGAGGTACTGAAAACTGTGGAGAGATACTGAACCCAGTGCAGAGACACTGAACCCAGTGCAGAGAAACTGATCCCAGTGCTGAGACACTGAACCCAGTGGAGCGATACTGAATCCAGTGCAGAGACACTGAATCCAGTGCAGAGATACTGAATCTAGTACAGAGATACTGAATTAAGTGCAGGTATACTGAACGCAGTGCAGAGACACTGAATCCAGTGCTGAGATACTGATCCCAGTGCAGAGACACTGAACCCAGTGTAGAGATACTGATCCTAGTGCACAGATACTGAATTAAGTGCAGAGATGCTGAACGCAGTGCAGAGACACTGAATCCAGTGCAGAGATACTGAACCCAGTGCAGAGATACTGAACCCAGTGCAGAGATACTGAACCCAGTGCAGTGAGACTGAACCCAGTGCAGAGATACTAAACCCAGTGCAGAGATACTGAACACAGTGCAGAGATACAGAACCTGGTGCAGTGATGCTAAACCCATTGCAGAGATACTGAACCCAGTGCAGAGATACTAAACCCAGTGCAGAGACAATGAAAACAGTGCAGAGATACTGAACCCAGTGCAGAGATACTGAACCCAGTGCAGAGACACTGAACCCAGTGCAGAGATACTGAATCTTGTGCAGAGATATTGAACCCAGTGCAGAGACACTGAACCCAATGCAGAGATACTGATCCCAGTGCAGACACTGAACCCAGTGCAGAGATACCAATCCCAGTGCAGAGATACTGAACCCAGTGCAGAGACACTGAACCCAGTGCAGAGACACTGAACCCAGTGCAGAGACACTGAACCCAGTGCAGAGATACCAAACCCGGTGCAGAGATACTGAACCCACTGCAGAGATACAAATCCCAGTGCAGAGACACTGAACCCAGTGCAGAGACACTGAACCCAGTGGAGAGATACTGAATCCAATGCAGAGACACTGAACCCAGTGGAGAGATACTGAACCCAGTGCAGAGACACTGAACCCAGTGCAGAGATATTGATCCAAGTGCAGAGACACTGAACCCAGTGGAGAGATAGTGAATCCAGTGCAGAAACACTGAACCCAGTGCAGAGATACTTAATCTAGTAGATAGATACTGAATTCAGTGCAGGGTAACTGCGTGCAGTGCAGAGAAACTGAATCCAGTGCAGAGATACTGAATCTAGTGCAGAGATACTGAACCCAGTGCAGAGATACTGAATGCAGTGCAGAGACACTGAACCCAGTGCAGAGATACTAAACCCAGTGCAGAAATACTGAACCTAGTGCAGAGACACTGAGCCCAGTGCAGAGATACTGAACACAGTGCAGAGACACTGAATCCAGTGCAGAGATACTGAACCCAGTGCAGAGATACTGATCCCAGTGCAGAGACACTGAACCCAGTGGAGAGATACTGAACACAAAGCAGAGACATTGAACCCAGTGCAGAGAAACTGAACCCAGTGCAGAGACAATGAACCCAGTGCAGAGATACCAAACCCGGTGCAGAGATACTGAACCCACTGCAGAGATGCCAAACCCAGTGCAGAGATACTGAACCCTGTGCAGAGACACTGAACCCAGTGCAGAGATACCAAACCCGGTGCAGAGACACTGAACCCACTGCAGAGATACCAAAACCAGTGCACAGATACCGAACACAGTGCAGAGACACTGAACCCAGTGCAGAGACACTGAACCAAGTGCAGAGATACCAAACCCGGTGCAGAGACACTGAACCCAGTTCTGAGACACTGAACCCAGTGTAGAGATACAGAATCCAGTGCAGAGGCACTGAACCAAGTGCAGAGATAACAAACCCGGTGCAGAGATACTGAACCAACTGCAGAGATACCAATCCCAGTGCAGAAATACTGAACCCAGTGCAGAGACACTGAACCCAGTGCAGAGACACTGAACCCAGTGCAGAGATACCAAACCCGGTGCAGAGACACTGAACCCAGTTCTGAGACACTGAACCCAGTGGAGAGATACTGAATCCAGTGCAGAGACACTGAACCCAGTGCAGAGATACTGAATCTGGTGCAGAGACACTGAATTAAGTGCAGGGATACTGAACGCAGTGCAGAGACACTGAATCCAGTGAAGAGATACTGAACCCAGCGCAGAGACACTGAATCCAGTGCAGAAATACTGAACCCAGTGCAGAGATACAGAATCTAGTGCAGAGATACTGAACCCAGTGCAGAGATACTGAATACAGTGCAGCGATACTGAACCCAGTGCAGAGATACTCAACCCAGGGCAGACACTATACTTAGGGGAGAGAGACTGCACCCAGTGCAGAGACACTGAACCCAGTGCTGAGATACTGATCCCAGTGCAGAGACACTGAACCCAGTGCAGAGATACTGATCCTAGTGCAGAGACACTGAACCCAGTGCAGAGATACTGATCCTAGTGCAAAGATACTGAATTAAGTGCAGAGATGCTGAACGCAGTGCAGAGACACTGAATCGAGTGCAGAGATACTGAACCCAGTGCAGAGATACTGAACCCAGTGCAGAGATACTGAACCCAGTGCAGTGAGACTGAACCCAGTGCAGAGATACTAAATCCAGTGCAGAGATACTGAACACAGTGCAGAGATACAGAACCTGGTGCAGTGATGCTAAACCCATTGCAGAGATACTGAACCCAGTGCAGAGATACTAAACCCAGTGCAGAGACAATGAAAACAGTGCAGAGATACTGAACCCAGTGCAGAGATACTGAACCCAGTGCAGAGACACAGAACCCAGTGCAGAGATACTGAATCTAGTGCAGAGATATTGAACCCAGTGCAGAGATACTGACCCCAATGCAGAGATACTGATCCCAGTGCAGAGACACTGAACCCACTGCAGAGATACCAATCCCAGTGCAGAGATACTGAACCCAGTGCAGAGACACTGAAACCAGTGCAGAGACACTGAACCCAGTGCAGAGACACTGAACCCAGTGCAGAGATACCAAACCCGGTGCAGAGATACTGAACCCACTGCAGAGATACAAATCCCAGTGCAGAGACACTGAACCCAGTGCAGAGACACTGAACCCAGTGGAGAGATACTGAATCCAATGCAGAGACACTGAACCCAGTGCAGGGATACTGAACACAGTGCAGAGACACTGAATCCAGTGTAGAGGTACTGAACCCAGTGCAGAGACACTGAACCCAGTGCAGAGATACTGAACCCAGTGCAGAGATACTAAACACATTGCAGAGATACTGAACCCATTGCTGAGATACTAAACCCAGTGCAGAGATTCTGAACCCAGTGCGGAGACACTGAACCCAGTGCAGAGATACTGAATCTAGTGCAGAGACACTGAACCCAGTGCAGAGACACTGAACCCAATGCAGAGATACCAAACCCGGTGCACAGATACTTAACCCACTGCAGAGATTCAAATCCCAGTGCAGAGACACTCAACCCAGTGGAGAGATACTGAATCCAGTGCAGAAACACTGAACCCGGTGCAGAGATACTAAACCCACTGCAGAGATACCAATCCCAGTGCAGAGATACTGAAACCAGTGCGGAGACATGAAACCCAGTGCAGAGATACTAAACCCAGTGCAGAGATACTGAACCCAGTGCAGAGATACTGAACCCAGTGCCGAGACACTGAACTCAGTGCAGAGATATTGATCCAAGTGCAGAGACACTCAACCCAGTGGAGAGATATTGAATCCAGTGCAGAAACACTGAACCCAGTGCAGAGATACTTAATCTAGTAGAGAGATACTGAATTCAGTGCAGGGTAACTGCGTGCAGTGCAGAGAAACTGAATCCAGTGCAGAGATACTGAATCTAGTGCAGAGATACTGAACCCAGTGCAGAGATACTGAATGCAGTGCAGAGACACTGAACCCAGTGCAGAGATACTAAACCCAGTGCAGAAATACTGAACCTAGTGCAGAGACACTGAACCCAGTGCAGAGATACTGAACCCAGTGCAGAGACACTGAATCCAGTGCAGAGATACTGAACCCAGTGCAGAGATACTGATCCCAGTGCAGAGACACTGAACCCAGTGGAGAGATACTGAACACAGAGCAGAGACATTGAACCCAGTGCAGAGAAACTGAACCCAGTGCAGAGACAATGAACCCAGTGCAGAGATACCAAACCCGGTGCAGAGATACTGAACCCACTGCAGAGATGCCAAACCCAGTGCAGAGATACTGAACCCTGTGCAGAGACACTGAACCCAGTGCAGAGATACCAAACCCGGTGCAGAGACACTGAACCCACTGCAGAGATACCAAACCCAGTGCACAGATACCGAACACAGTGCAGAGACACTGAACCCAGTGCAGAGACACTGAACCAAGTGCAGAGATACCAAACCCGGTGCAGAGACACTGAACCCAGTTCTGAGACACTGAACCCAGTGTAGAGATACAGAATCCAGTGCAGAGGCACTGAACCAAGTGCAGAGATAACAAACCCGGTGCAGAGATACTGAACCAACTGCAGAGATACCAATCCCAGTGCAGAAATACTGAACCCAGTGCAGAGACACTGAACTCAGTGCAGAGACACTGAACCCAGTGCAGAGATACCAAACCCGGTGCAGAGATACTGAACACAGTGCAGAGATACAGAACCTGGTGCAGTGATGCTAAACCCATTGCAGAGATACTGAACCCAGTGCAGAGATACTAAACCCAGTGCAGAGATACTGAACCCAGTGCAGAGATACTGAACCCAGTGCAGTGAGACTGAACCCAGTGCAGAGATACTAAACCCAGTGCAGAGATACTGAACACAGTGCAGAGATACAGAACCTGGTGCAGTGATGCTAAACCCATTGCAGAGATACTGAACCCAGTGCAGAGATACTAAACCCAGTGCAGAGACAATGAAAACAGTGCAGAGATACTGAACCCAGTGCAGAGATACTGAACCCAGTGCAGAGACACTGAACCCAGTGCAGAGATACTGAATCTAGTGCGGAGATATTGAACCCAGTGCAGAGACACTGAACCCAATGCAGAGATACTGATCCCGGTGCAGAGACACTGAACCCACTGCAGAGATACCAATCCCAGTGCAGAGATACTGAACCCAGTGCAGAGACACTGAAACCAGTGCAGAGACACTGAACCCAGTGCAGAGACACTGAACCCAGTGCAGAGATACCAAACCCGGTGCAGAGATACTGAACCCACTGCAGAGATACAAATCCCAGTGCAGAGACACTGAACCCAGTGTAGAGATACTGATCCTAGTGCACAGATACTGAATTAAGTGCAGAGATGCTGAACGCAGTGCAGATACACTGAATCCAGTGCAGAGATACTGAACCCAGTGCAGAGATACTGAACCCAGTGCAGAGATACTGAACCCAGTGCAGTGAGACTGAACCCAGTGCAGAGATACTAAACCCAGTGCAGAGATACTGAACACAGTGCAGAGATACAGAACCTGGTGCAGTGATGCTAAACCCATTGCAGAGATACTGAACCCAGTGCAGAGATACTAAACCCAGTGCAGAGACACTGAAAACAGTGCAGAGATACTGAACCCAGTGCAGAGATACTGAACCCAGTGCAGAGACACAGAACCCAGTGCAGAGATACTGAATCTAGTGCGGAGATATTGAACCCAGTGCAGAGACACTGAACCCAATGCAGAGATACTGATCCCGGTGCAGAGACACTGAACCCACTGCAGAGATACCAATCCCAGTGCAGAGATACTGAACCCAGTGCAGAGACACTGAACCCAGTGCAGAGACACTGAACCCAGTGCAGAGACACTGAACCCAGTGCAGAGATACCAAACCCGGTGCAGAGATACTGAACCCACTGCAGAGATACAAATCCCAGTGCAGAGACACTGAACCCAGTGCAGAGACACTGAACCCAGTGGAGAGATACTGAATCCAATGCAGAGACACTGAACCCAGTGGAGAGATACTGAACCCAGTGCAGAGACACTGAACCCAGTGCAGAGATATTGATCCAAGTGCAGAGACACTCAACCCAGTGGAGAGATATTAAATCCAGTGCAGAAACACTGAACCCAGTGCAGAGATACTTAATCTAGTAGAGAGATACTGAATTCAGTGCAGGGTAACTGCGTGCAGTGCAGAGAAACTGAATCCAGTGCAGAGATACTGAATCTAGTGCAGAGATACTGAACCCAGTGCAGAGATACTGAATGCAGTGCAGAGACACTGAACCCAGTGCAGAGATACTAAACCCAGTGCAGAAATACTGAACCTAGTGCAGAGACACTGAACCCAGTGCAGAGATACTGAACCCAGTGCAGAGACACTGAATCCAGTGCAGAGATACTGAACCCAGTGCAGAGATACTGATCCCAGTGCAGAGACACTGAACCCAGTGGAGAGATACTGAACACAGAGCAGAGACATTGAACCCAGTGCAGAAAAACTGAACCCAGTGCAGAGACAATGAACCCAGTGCAGAGATACCAAACCCGGTGCAGAGATACTGAACCCACTGCAGAGATGCCAAACCCAGTGCAGAGATACTGAACCCTGTGCAGAGACACTGAACCCAGTGCAGAGATACCAAACCCGGTGCAGAGATACTGAACCCACTGCAGAGATACCAAACCCAGTGCACAGATACCGAACACAGTGCAGAGACACTGAACCCAGTGCAGAGACACTGAACCAAGTGCAGAGATACCAAACCCGGTGCAGAGACACTGAACCCAGTTCTGAGACACTGAACCCAGTGTAGAGATACAGAACCCAGTGCAGAGGCACTGAACCAAGTGCAGAGATAACAAACCCGGTGCAGAGATACTGAACCAACTGCAGAGATACCAATCCCAGTGCAGAAATACTGAACCCAGTGCAGAGACACTGAACCCAGTGCAGAGACACTGAACCCAGTGCAGAGATACCAAACCCGGTGCAGAGACACTGAACCCAGTTCTGAGACACTGAACCCAGTGGAGAGATACTGAATCCAGTGCAGAGACACTGAACCCAGTGCAGAGATACTGAATCTGGTGCAGAGACACTGAATTAAGTGCAGGGATACTGAACGCAGTGCAGAGACACTGAATCCAGTGAAGAGATACTGAACCCAGCGCAGAGACACTGAATCCAGTGCAGAAATACTGAACCCAGTGCAGAGATACAGAATCTAGTGCAGAGATACTGAACCCAGTGCAGAGATACTGAATACAGTGCAGCGATACTGAACCCAGTGCAGAGATACTCAACCCAGGGCAGACACTATACTTAGGGGAGAGATACTGCACCCAGTGCAGAGACACTGAACCCAGTGCTGAGATACTGATCCCAGTGCAGAGACACTGAACCCAGTGCAGAGATACTGATTCTAGTGCAAAGATACTGAATTAAGTGCAGAGATGCTGAACGCAGTGCAGAGACACTGAATCGAGTGCAGAGATACTGAACCCAGTGCAGAGATACTGAACCCAGTGCAGAGATACTGAACCCAGTGCAGTGAGACTGAACCCAGTGCAGAGATACTAAATCCAGTGCAGAGATACTGAACACAGTGCAGAGATACAGAACCTGGTGCAGTTATGCTAAACCCATTGCAGAGATACTGAACCCAGTGCAGAGATACTAAACCCAGTGCAGAGACAATGAAAACAGTGCAGAGATACTGAACCCAGTGCAGAGATACTGAACCCAGTGCAGAGACACAGAACCCAGTGCAGAGATACTGAATCTAGTGCAGAGATATTGAACCCAGTGCAGAGATACTGACCCCAATGCAGAGATACTGATCCCAGTGCAGAGACACTGAACCCACTGCAGAGATACCAATCCCAGTGCAGAGATACTGAACCCAGTGCAGAGACACTGAAACCAGTGCAGAGACACTGAACCCAGTGCAGAGACACTGAACCCAGTGCAGAGATACCAAACCCGGTGCAGAGATACTGAACCCACTGCAGAGATACAAATCCCAGTGCAGAGACACTGAACCCAGTGCAGAGACACTGAACCCAGTGGAGAGATACTGAATCCAATGCAGAGACACTGAACCCAGTGCAGGGATACTGAAACCACTGCAGAGATACTGATCCCAGTGCAGAGATACTAAACCCAGTGCAGAGATACTGATCCCAGTGCAGAGATACTGTACCCAGTGCAGAGATACTAAACCAAGTGCAGAGATACTAAACCCAGTGCAGAGATACTGAACCCACTGCAGAGATACTGAACCCGGTGCAGAGATACTGAACCCAGTGCAGAGATACTAAACCCACTGTAGAGATACTAAACCCACTGTAGAGATACTAAACCCACTGTAGAGATACTGAACCCACTGTAGAGATACTAAACCCAGTGCAGAGATACTGAACCCAGTGCAGAGATACTGAACCCAGTGCAGAGGTACTAAAGCCGGTGCAGAGATACTAAACCCAGTGCAGAGATACTGAAACCCAGTGCAGGAGACACTGAACCCCGTGCAGCGATACTGAACCCAGTGCAGAGATACTATCCCATGCAGAGATACTGAACCCAGTGCAGCGATACAAACCCAGTGCAGAGATACGAACCAGTGCAGAGATACTGAACCAGTGCAGTACTAAATCCCAGTGCAGAGATACTGAACACAGTGCAGAGATACTAAACCCAGTGCAGAGATACTAAACCCAGTGCAGAGATACTGAACACAGTGCAGAGATACTGAACCCAGTGCAGAGATACTGATCCCAGTGCAGAGATACTAAACCCAGTGCAGAGATACCAAACCCATTGCAGAGCTAGTAAACCCAGTGCAGAGATACTAAACTCAGTGCAGAGATACTAAACCCAGTGCAGAGATACTAACCCAGTGCAGAGATACTGAACCCAGTGCAGAGATACTAAACCCAGTGCAGAGATACTAAACCCAGTGCAGAGATACTAAACCCAGTGCAGAGATACTAAACCCAGTGCAGAGATACTAAACCCAGTGCAGAGATACTGAACCCAGTGCAGAGATACTGAACCCAGTGCAGAGATACTAACCCAGTGCAGAGATACTAAACCCAGTGCAGAGATACTAAACCCAGTGCAGAGATACTAAACCCATTGCAGTGATACTAAACCCATTGCAGTGATACTAAACCCAGTGCAGAGATACTAAACCCAGTGCAGAGATACTGAACACAGTGCAGAGACACTGAACCCAGTGCAGAGATACTGATCCCAGTGCAGAGATACTGAACCCAGTGCAGAGACACTGAACCCAGGGCAGAGATACTGAACCCGGTGCAGAGATACTGAACCCAGTGCAGAGATACCAAACCTGCTGCAGAGATACTGAACATGTCTCTGTGACAACATGCTACCCGCTTGGCCAACTCCTTTCGTGCCATTCATGGACATTTTTCTCAAACAAGGGAACGATTAACACATTTCGGATGTTTGGCACAACATTAAACTGACGTTTGTAAAGAAGCACGTTGCTGAGTAGAGAAAACAGTGAGTCATGAATAAGGAAGAGGGTGAGAGTGTGTGTTTCCGTTCACTCACAGTGAACAATGGTGTATTTGGCTGAGGGTGTGTGAGAACCCTGATAATGCAGGTGAGCCACACTCGTGAACACATTCTGCCCCCGCACAGAGACTCTCCCCTCGCACACTCCCCTCACACATTCTCCCCTCGCACACTCTCCCCACACCCACTCTCCCTCACACACTCTCCCCCACACCCACTCTCCCTCACACACTCTCCCCCACACCCACTCTCTCCACACCCACTCTCCCTCACACACTCCCCCTCACACACACTCCCCTTACACACTCTCCCCACACCCACTCTCCCTCACACACTCTCCCCCACACCCACTCTCCCTCACACACTCTCCTTCACACCTTTCTCCCCAACACTCTCCACACACACTCTCCCCCACACACTCCTCTCACAGTCTCCCCTCGCACACTCCCCCACACACTCTCCCCTCACATACACCCCCTCGCATACATTCGCACACCCACTCTCCCCACACTCTCCCCTCACACGCTCTTACTTCAGACACTACTCCCTCACACACTCTCCCCTCGCACACTCTCCTCTCACATACACCCCCTCGTATACATTCGTACACCCACTCTCCCCACAGTCTCTCCCCTTGCACACTCTCCCCTCACACACTCTCCCCTCACACACGCTGCCCTCACAAGCTCTCCCCTCACACACTGCTCCTCGCATACACTTCCCACACTCACTCTCCCAAACTCTTTCTCCCTTCACACACTCTCTCCTCACACACACTCTCCCCTTGCACACTCTCCCGTCACACACTCGCCCCTCACACAAATTCCCCTCACACTCTCCTCTCACATAATCTCCCCTCACACACCTTCCCTCACACACATTCCCGCCTTCCCTCCCCTTGCACACTCTTCCCTCAGACACTTTGCCCTTCCACACATCGACTCTCACATTTTCCACCGTATTCTCACAATCTCTACCCCATTCTCACTCTCTCTACCCACTCTCACACTCTCCACCCCACTATCATACTCTCCGCCCACTCTCCCATTCTCCATTCCACTCACTCTCTCCTCCCACTCTCACACTCTCCACCCACTCTCACACTCTCCACCCACTCTCACTCTCTCCACCCACTCTCACACTCTCCGCCCACTCTCCCATTCTCCATTCCACTCACACTCTCCTCCCACTCTCACACTCTCCACCCACTCTCACACTCTCCTCCCACTCTCACTCTCTCCACCCACTCTCACACTCTCCACCCACTCTCCCATTCTCCATTCCATTCACACTCTCCTCCCACTCTCACACTCTCCACCCACTCACTCTCTCCACCCACTCTCACACTCTCCACCCACTCTCACACTCTCCATTCCACTCACACTCCCCTCCCACTCTCACACTCTCCACCCACTCTCACTCTCTCCTCCCACTCTCACACTCTCCACCCACTCTCACACTCTCCACCCACTCTCACACTCTCCTCCCACTCTCACACTCTCCTCCCACTCTCACACTCTCCACCCACTCTCACACTCTCCACCCACTCTCACACTCTCCTCCCACTCTCACACTCTCCACTCACTCTCACACTCTCCACCCACTCTCACACTCTCCATCCCACTCTCACGCACTCAAACCTCTCTCACACTCTCCAACCTCTCTCACACTCTCCAACCACTCTCACACTCTGCTTCCCACTCTCACATGCTCCACCCATTCTCATATTCTCCACCTCTCTCACATTCTGTACCCACTCACGCTCTCTATCTGATTCTCACATCCCAACTCCACCCGCACACTCTTCCTCCACACTCTCCTCCAAACTCTCGCGCTCCCACCCCACCTTCCCACCCTCCACTGCTCCCCATCACAGATAACCTTATTCATCACAGATAATTGTACCATTGCACAAAACTGTATTAGTTACAGATAACCGTCCAACAAACAAAGAACAAAGAAAAGTACAGCACAGGAACAGGCCCTTCGGCCCTCCAAGCCTGCGCCGACCATGCTCCCATCTAAACTAAAATTTCCTGCACTCCCCTCTATTTCTATCCTATTCATGGATTTGTCAAGATGCCCCTTAAATGTCACTATTGTCCCTGCTTCCACCGCCTCCTCCGGCAGCGAGTTCCAGGCACCTACTACCCTCCGTGTAAAAAACTTGCCTCGTTCATCTACTCTATATCTTGCCCCATGTCCTCTGACTATCCACTCTGTCTATGCCCCTCATAATTATGTTGACCTCTATCAGGGCGCCCCTCAACCTCCGTCGTTCCAGAGAGAACAAACCAAGTTTATTCAACCTCTCCTCATACCTAATGCCCTCCATACCAGGCAACATCCTGGTAAATCTCTTCTGCACACTTTCTAAAGCCTCCACATCCTTCTGGTAGTGTGGCGACCAGAATTGAACACCATACTCCAAGTGTGGCCTAACTAATGTTCTACAGAGCCGCAACATGACTTGCCAATTCTTATACTCAATGCCCCGGCCAATGAAGGCAATCATGCCGTATGCCTTCTTGACTAACTTCTCCACCTGTGTTGCTCCTTTCAGTGACCTGTGGACCTGTACACCAAGACCTCTCTGACTGTCCACACTCTTGAGGATTCTACCATTCACTGTATATTCCCTACCTGTATTAGACCTTCCAAAATGCATTACCTCACATTTGTCCAAATTAAACTTCATCTGCCATCTCGCCGCCCAAGTCTCCAAACGATCTAAATCTTGCTGTATCCTCTGACAATCCCCATCGCTACCCGCAATTCCACCAATCTTTGTGTCATCCGCAAACTTACTAATCAGACCAATTACATTTTCCTCCAAATCATTTATATATACTATGAACAGCAAAGGTCCCAGCACAGATCCCTGTGGAACACCACTAGTCACAGCCTCAAATCAGAAAAGCACCCTTCCATTGCTACTCTCTGCCTTCTATTTTTTTTTGGAAATGTTTTTTATTGAGTTTTCATATTTTATATCCAACAAATTACAAATTATTAGAAAAAAAAACACGCAAAAATTAACATGTATATTTACAGGTAAGCATCTTCATAATAACAACTGTGGCCGCCCCCTTTAACCGGCATACATATTTTACATTCCCCAATATGGCCGAGGCACATGTTTATAGGCATTTATTTACAATTTGGTTTTGGGCCTTAGCTTGCCATCAGACTGCCGCTTGCGGCTTTGTCCTTCTTTTTTTTTTGGAATAATTTTTATTCAAGTTTTCAACAACAAATTTTATCACAACAGAGAAAAACAGTAACCCCTCCCCCTCCAATACAAAAACAATAAATTAACAAGAAAAAGAAATAAGCGTAAAACCATGCGAACAAACCCCCATAACGAACCCGTAGCCCTCCCCCCGACCGGCTACCTTCCCCCGATTCCCGTCCATTTTCCCCTGATTCTTGGCCACCCGACTATTCTTCCTCTTGTTCATTGGCCACAAACAGGTCCCGGAACAATTGCATGAATGGCTCCCACGTTCTGTGGAAGCCGTCGTCTGACCCTCGGATGGCGAATTTGATTTTCTCCATTTGGAGAGATTCCGAGAGGTCGGACAGCCAGTCTGCAGCTCTGGGCGGTGCTGCTGACCGCCAGCCAAACAGGATTCTACGGCGGGCGATCAGGGAGGCAAAGGCAAGGGTGTCCGCCCTCCTCCCCAGGAATAGATCTGGCTGGTCTGAAACCCCGAAGACCGCCACTATCGGGCATGGCTCCACCCTCACCCCCACCACTTTGGACATAGCCTCGAAGAAGGCTGTCCAGTACTCCACAAGTCTGGGGCAAGACCAGAACATGTGGGCGTGGTTGGCCGGGCCTCTTTGGCACCGTTCACATCTGTCCTCCACCTCCGGGAAGAACCTACTCATACGGTTTCTTGTTAAGTGGGCTCTATGTACCACTTTTCAGTTGCGTCAGGCTGAGCCTTGCGCACGTGGAGGTGGAGTTGACCCTATGCAGTGCTTCACTCCAGAGTCCCCACCCTATCTCAATCCCCAGGTCATCCTCCCATTTCTTTCTTGTTGCGTCCAGTACGGTGTCGTCCCTTTCTACCAGTCGGTCATACATGTCGCTACAGTTCCCTTTCTCTAGGATACTTGCGTCCAGTAGGTCTTCCAGTAGTGTCTGTGGTGGCGGTTGTGGGTAGGTCCTTGTCTCCTTTCGTAAGAAGTTTTTGAGCTGCAGGTACCGTAGCTCGTTCCCCCTGGCTAGCCGAAATTTCTCTGTCAGTTCGTCCAGTGTTGCGATCCTGCCGTCCGTGTATAGGTCCCTGACTGTCAGTGTCCCCCTGTCCTGCCTCCACCTTTTGAAGGTGGCATCAGTCAGTGCTGATTTGAACCTATGGTTGTTGCAGATGGGAGCCTTGTCCGACATTTTGGTCAGGCCAAATTGCTGCCGCAGTTGGTTCCAGGATTGGAGGGTGGCTGTCACCACTGGGCTGCTGGAGTGTTTTTTGGGTGGGGATGGGAGTGCTGCCGTGGCGAGGGCCCAGAGGGAGGTTCCCATGCAGGAGGCCTCCTCCGCACGCACCCACTCGGCTTCTGGCTCCTGGATCCATCCCCTTACTCGCTCAGCTGTTGCCGCCCAGTGGTAGAATTGTAGATTCGGGAGGGCTAGCCCCCCCCTGGATTTTGTTTTTTGTAGGACCTTTCTTTGGGATCCTAGCATTTCCACCCCCCCCCCCCCCCACCCCCCTCCCCCCCATACGAACGCCATGATAAGTTTGTCCAGCGCTTTGAAAAAGGCCTTGGGGATGTAGGTCGGAATGGATCTAAACAGGAAGAGGAACCTGGGCAGTACGTTCATTTTGATCATCTGGACTCTCCCCGCGAGGGAGAGTGGGAGTGTGTTCCATCTTTGCAGGTCCTTTTTTACTTCCTCCGTCAGGCTGGTGAGGTTCCATTTGTGAATCCCTTCCCAGTCATGGGCTATTTGGATCCCCAGGTAGCGGAATTTGTGTCGGGCTTGTTTGAATGGCAGCTCCTTTAGTGCTGCCCCCCCCCCCCCACCCCTTGCTGGTATACTGGGAAGATCTCGCTTTTGCTCATGTTGTGTTTGTAGCCCGAGAAGGCTCCAAACTCTTTCAGGAGCGCGATGATTCCGTCCATGCTGCTTTGTGGGTCCGAGATGTAGAGGAGCAGATTGGATTGGATTGGATTGGATTGGATTTGTTTATTGTCACGTGTACCGAGGTACAGTGAAAAGTATTTTTCTGCAAGCAGCTCAACAGATCATTCAGTACATTGGAAGAAAGGGAATTGAACAGAATTCAAGAAAGTACATGAGAATACATAATAGGGCTACACAATATATACAATGTAACTACATAAGCATTGGCATCGGATGAAGCAGACAGGGTGTAGTATTAATGAGGACAGTCCATAAAAGGGTCGTTTAGGAGTCTGGTGACAGTGGGGAAGAAGCTGTTTTTGAGTGTGTTCGTCCGTGTTCTCAGATCATCTGCATAGAGTGAGACTCTGTGCTCTCTGCCTCCCCTTCGGATCCCCCTCCAATTTTTTGCTGCCCTGAGCGCGATTGCTAGTGGTTCGATTGCTAGTGCGAACAGCAGTGGGGACAGTGGGCATCCTTGTCTGGTGCCCCTGTGCAGCTGGAAGTATTGGGAGTTGGTATTGTTGGTCCGTACGCTCGCCATGGGAGCATTGTATAGGAGCTTTACCCACACGGTGAACCCTGTCCCAAGCCCGAACCGCTCCAGTACCTCTATGAGGTATTTCCATTCGACTCTGTCGAAGGCCTTGTCTGCGTCCAGGGAGACGATCACCTCTTGTGTTCTCTCCCCGGAGGGGGTCATTATCACGTTCAGCAGGCGGCTGATGTTCGAGGTAAGCTGTCTACCTTTGACGAAGCCCGTCTGGTCCTCTGTGATCACCTCAGGTACACAGTCTTCTAGCCTTTTGGCTAGGATTTTGGCCAGTATTTTGGCGTCTGCATTCAGCAGAGATATGGTCTGTATGACCCACATTCCGTTGGGTCTTTGTCTTTCTTAGGTATCAGCGAGATTGAGGCCTGTGCTAACGTGGGTGGCAGTGTGCCCCTAGCTAGTGAGTCTGTGAACATCTCCCGCAGGTGTGGGGCCAGCGCTGTCGCAAATTATTTGTATAAGTCTGCCGGGAATCCGTCCGGTCCTGGCGCCTTCCCCGTCTGCATGGAGCTAATGCTCTCCATGATCTCTCCCAGTGCTAGTGGTGCTTCCAGGTCCCGTTTTCTGCCCTCTCCCACGACTGGTATGTCCAGTCCATCAAGGAACCGGTTCATCCCAGCCTTCCCTGTTGGGGGCTCTGAGGTGTACAGCTCTTGGTAGAAGGCCTTGAAGGTTTTGTTAATCCTCTCTCGTTCTGTTTCCAACGTGCCTCCGGTACTCCTGATTTGCGCAATTTCTCTGGTGGCTGCCTGCTTTCTCAGCTGGTGTGCCAACAGGCGGCTGGCTTTGTCTCCGTGTTCGTACAGGGCCCCGCGTGCCTGGCAGAGTTGGTGCACTGCTTTCCTGGTGGAGAGCAGGTCAAAGTTCCTTTGTAGTTCTTTTCTCTCCGCCAGGAGCTCTACGGTCGGGGCCTCGGAGTATTTACGGTCTACCTCCAGTATGGAGTCGACCAGCTTCTGCTTAGCCACCCTTTCCTCCCTATCTCTTGCTTTGAAGGCAATGATTTCCCCTCTTCGTATGGCCTTAAGTGCTTCCTAGAACGTGGAGGGTGAGACCTCCCCGTTTTGGTTGTTCTCCGTGTACTCCGCTATGGCCCGCGCTATTCTTTCACTGAAGGCCTTGTCAGCTAGTAAGGCACCGTCCAACCACCATGTGGGGCGCTGGGCCCTTCCCGTCTCTAGCCGCACGTCCATGTAGTGTGGAGCGTGGTCTGATATCACAATTGCGGAGTATTCCACTTTGTCTATCCCTGGAAGCACCGTTTTCCCCACCACAAAGAAGTCAATTCTGGTGTACACGTTGTGTACTGGGGAGAAGAAGGAGAATTCCTTCTCCCCTGGGTGGGAGAACATCCAGGGGTCCACTGCTCCCATCTGCTCCATAAAGTGACTGAGTTCCCTTGCCATTCTTGAGGTTTTCCCCGTTTTGGGGTTTGATCTGTCCGTCTTTGGATCCTGTACACAGTTGAAGTCTCCCCCCATGATTAGTCGATGCGTCGCTATGTCCGGGATTTCTGCCATGGTCTTTTTGATGAAACTCGTGTCGTCCCAGTTGGGCGCGTACACGTTGACTAGAACTACCGGTGCCCCATCCAGGGCCCCGCTGACCATGACATACCGCCCCCCTGGGTCTGTAACCGTCTTTGTCGCCCTAAACATTGTCCTCTTGCCGATCAGGATCGCCACCCCCTGACCCTTATCCCATAGCAGGAATGGTAGGTTTGTCCCACCCAGCCCTTTCTTACCCGCAGTTGGTCCTGCTCCCTCAGGTGCGTCTCTTGGAGGAAGACTATGTCGGCCCTCATATTTCTGAGGTGGGTGAGGACTCTAGATCTCTTCACTGGGCTGTTAAGTCCCCTTACGTTCCAGGTGATTATCCTGGTGGGGGGCTTCTGCTCCCTCGTTCCTGTGGGATTAACCATATTTATCTGGTGGACGTGCCCCTGCCCTCCGGGGTTTCCCTTTGTTAGGGGGCCGTCCAGGATGGCCGCTATCACTGCTCTCCCCATGCGGTCGGGTCTCTGCGCTCCGGGGTTTCCCCTTGTCCCGGGGGCACCCGCCATGGCCATCCACTGTGTGTCCGCCACGCGGGTAGTCCCCTGCACTCTGGGGGCCCCCTTCGCCCACAGACCGTATTGGGTGGGTGCTTGCAGCGGTTCCTTGTTCCGAGCCCTTGGTTGTGGCACTTTGTAGCCCTGTTCCTTTTCTGGCCTCTTTTGTCCCTTCGTCCCGGCATTTCCCCTCCCCGGTCTCTCGCTCCCTGTGTGCCCCCCCCCCCCCCCCCCCCCGGTCTCTCCCTTTTCCCTCCTCCCCCGTATACCCCTCCTTTGCCCCTCTATCCCCTATTCCTGTCCCCGTTTGCTCTCCCGACTTTGGACTTTGATGGGTGATCCCCCCCTCCCCTGCCTGGCGCCTTCCCCCCTGTTGGGGGTGCGCTGCGGCCCTGCTTTGTTGCGTGCCCCCGGCGCGAGCTTTCCTGCTAGTACGGTGGCTCCCCTCTCGGGGTTTGTTGTCTCGCTTCTCCCCTGCCTGGCCTCTACGGTTTTCTGCCCGCTCTTCCCCCATCCTACCCTGCACCCCTCTCGCCTGCTCTCCCTTCTCCAATACTCTCGTTCCTTCGTGCTGGGGCCTGGCGTCCCACCTGGAGCGGTCCCTTGGGCAGTGGTTTGTTTTTTGTTCTGGGTGTTCCTGCCGGGGGGGGGGGCTGGCATTGCCTCGCCCCTCCCCACCCCCCCCCCCCCCCCCGTCGGCGTGTCGTTGCCCCTTGCCAGGGCCCCTCGTCCCTACCCCCGCTGGTTGTTTTCCAGCCCGTGCTCCTCGACGAACCTATTCGCCTCAGCAGGGGCTGTAAAGAAATAGTCCTTGTTTTGGTATGTGACCCAGAGTTTCGCTGGGTACAGCATACCAAAACGCACTCTGCTCCTTAGTTATATCTGCTCCAAGATCCTCATAGATTCGGATGGCGTGCCCTTCCCATTTGCAGGCTCTATTTTCCTTGGCCCAGCGCAGGATTGTCTCCCTATCCCGGTACCGGTGCAGTTTGGCTATGACTGCTCTCGGTTGTTCCCCTGCCCTGGGCTTCGGGTGCAGCGACCGATGTGCTCTGTCCATTTCCAGTGGGGTGGGGAAAGTGTTCCACCCCACTAAGTTGCCCAGCATCTCAGCCACGTATGCTGTGGGGTTTCTACCCTCGGTCCCCTCTGGCAGGCCCAGTATCCTTACATTTTGCCTTCTCGAGCGGTTTTCCTGGTCATCTACCCTGCCCTTCAGGCTCCCCTGTGTTGCGCCCAGTCTCGCCACTTCCCTCTCCAGGGCCGTGACCCGGTCGCTCAGGTCGGTCACTGCTTTCTCCAGCTCCTTAATGGTCGCCTCCTGGGCTTCCAGTTTCTCCCCTTGGGCATCCAATTTCTCCTCCAATCTGGTCAGAGCCTGCTGCACCCCTGACATGGCCCTGGCCACTGCTGCCTGTACTGCGGCCTCTTCGTCTGCTTTCACCTCTGCCTTGATTACCTGCAGCTGCTCCCTCAGCACCTCGGTAAAGGCTGCCTAACAATTCCAGCCCTCCTCTGGCCCCAGGGGAGAGGGCACCTGTCTGTCCAGCTCTTTGTGATGCGGCGATACATCCGTTCCGCCGCTTCGTGCGCTGATTCGCTCGCCTGAGCTGGCTTGCCCCTTGTCCCGCCTGCTTCTGATGCCCCCTCTCCCTCTGCCTTGGCTCCCTTCTGGCGTTTTTTTCTCCCCCGTCCCTTTCATCTTTTCTTCTCCCCTTGTTTTTCTTTCCCCCCCTTTTCCGCACCCTATTTTTATTTTATTTTTTTATTTTTTATTTTTTTTGTCTCTTCCTTTTTTTTGCCCCCCCTCTCTTCCCTTCTTTCCTTTACCACTTTATTTTATTTATTTATTAATTTTTTTTCTCTCCCCTCTTTTCTGCAACTCCTCTCAGGTGGGCTTACTTTGGATGGGAGAGAGTGTAAAAAGAGAGAAAATAGTTTATATACCCCCCCCCCCCTCTCTTTAACAGTTTTCTTTTGGTTTTTTTTAATAAAAGTCCTATTTTTTTCTTCCTTTCCCCTCACTCACCCAGGATAGAGAGAGAGAGAGAGGCTTTTGTCCAGTCTCTTTGTCCTTGCCTCGTGGTGGTCGCTGCCGGGGGGGTGTTTGGTTGGCTCGGTCCCCGCTGCTCCATACGGGCTGCCGCACTTCGCACCCTGCACCCCCCCCCCCACCCCGGTGGGGGTGGTTAGGTCGCTGGTCGCTGCCGCCGGCTGTGCCCCGCTTCGGTCCTGGCCGCTGCCGCACCGCTCCTGGCCTGCGTTGGGGGGGGGGGGGGGGGGGGGGTGGAGGTGGACCTGCCGCCGCCGCCGAACCGCTCCTGCTGTCGCCGCCACCGCCGAGGATCCTCCGCCGACAGGTTTGTTGGTGTGGGGGGGGGGGGGGGGGGGGTGTGTCCCTTCCCTGCTCTTTGCCGCTGCGGAGAGAAAGGCCCCCGACTTCGTTATCCTGCGGGAGCCCCTCTCCGTGCGACCGCTCCGCTTGCCGACCGGAAGTCCCCTCCCTCTCTGCCTTCTATGACCTAGCCAGTTCTGTATCCACCTTGCCAGCTCACCCCTGATCCCGTGTGACTTCACCTTTTGTACCAGTCTGCCATGAGGGACCTCGTCAAAGGCCTTACTGAAGTCCATATAGACAACATCCACTGCGCTACCTGCATCAATCATCTCTGTGACCTCCTCGAAAATCTCTATCAAGTTAGTGAGACACGATCTCCCCTTCACAAAACCGTGCTGCCTCTCGCTAATAGGACCACTTGCATCCAAATGGGAGTAGATCCTGCCTCGAAGGATTCTCTCCAGTAATTTCCCTACCACTGAGGTAAGGCTCACCAGCCTGTAGTCACTGGATTATCTTTGCTACCCTTCTTAAACAAAGGAACAACATTGGCTATTCTCCAGTCCTCCGGGACATCACGTGAAGACAGTGAGGATCCAAAGATTTCTGTCAAGGCCTCAGCAATTTCCTCTCTAGCCTCCTTCAGCATTCTGGGGTAGATCCCATCAGGCCCTGGGGACTTATTCACCTTAATATTTTTCAAGACACCTAACACCTCGTCTTTTTGGATCTCAATGTGACCCAGGCTATGTACACATCCTTCTCCAGACTCAACACCAATTCCTTCTCTTTGGTGAACACTGATGCAAAGTATTCATTTAGTACCGCACCCATTTCCTCTGGCTCCACACATAGATTCCCTCCCCTGTCCTTAGTGGGCCAACCCTTTCCCTGGCTACCCTTATAACTGATAACTGTATTAATTAATTTTAACTGTGCCCATCACAGTTAATTGTACTGATCACAGAAAACTGCATTAATCACAGATAGCTGTATTCATAACTGATAATTGTATTCATTAACTCCTACACGCCCCACCGGTGGCACCTCATCTTCTAACTGCAGTACTTTCTTCTTACTCTCTGTCATCATGTGTGAATCTATAACCTTGACTCCTGCCAAATCATTCCCCAAAAGCAAGTTTACTCCTTCCACTGGGAATTCCTTAACCATTCCGACAACTGCTGGACCTGACACAAAATCGCACTCCAATTGTACTTTATACAATGGAACTGGGACACACTTCCATCTAGCCCATTCACTAATACCTCAGCTTTTATTGAGCACTTTGAAGGAAAAGACAAACCCGTCTCCAGTCCCAGAGTTTGAGTAGACCATATGTCCCTTAAAACTGTTCCAGGGACACCCGGTGACAGGGGATGTGCTGACTGGACATACAAAATGTGGCTCTTCTCCTGGTGACATGAAATTAGGCACTTTAAGCCCAAAAATAGGCTGTTAAACCGGGAAAAAAATCTCCCCCACCCCCCTCATTCAACACTACCACAATGAACAACCTGAGGAGCCGAGAAGATGGCAGAGTCTGGAGAGGAAGATTGAGACGACGAGGAACCAGCCACACTCGAACGGGATGGGCCACCAGGACATATGCTGGGCTACACCCCGATAAATGAATGGTGGGATCACCGAACACAGGAGATCCAAGTCCTCAAAGATGCCATCAAGCTCAAAATGATGGCAACGGTGAAAGTGGCAGTAGCAGAGGTGTTGTTCCCGTTTCAAGCAATGGTGGAAAAGATGGATTGGCATCTGAAGACACAGGAGGTGACAATCAGAGAGCTGGAGAAAGCTGAGACTGACCACATTGACCAGATCGCCTCACTGGACACAGAAAGGGCAAGGTTGATGTCGACACAAGGGACGCTAAGCGGGAGGCTGTTGTTTGGGAGAGGCTAATTGAGGGCATGTGGGAGTCTTTTAAGGAGCAGTTGATGGGAGTGGAGGACAGGCATGTGCCCGTAAAAAGGAAGGACAGGAAGGGCAGGATTTGGGAACCATGAATGACCAGGGAAATTGCAAATCTTGTCAAAAAGAAAAAAGATACATACGTGAGGTACAGGAAAAAAAAAACAGATGAAGCACTTGAGGAATACAAGGAAAGTAGAAAAAAGCTCAAGCATGGAGTTAGGAGGGTAAAAAGGGGTCAAGAAATCTCCTTGGCAGATAGGATTAAAGTGAATCCCAAGGCATTTTATACGTATATTAGGAGCAAGAGGGTAGCTGGAGAAAGAGTTGGTCCACTCAAGGACAAAGGAGGGAAATTATGTGTCAAAGCAAAGGAAGTAGGCGAGATCCTTAATGAGTATTCACGTTGATTGGTGGTGTCTCAGAGGGATACATGTCTAAACACTTTAGAACAGGTCGTTATTACGAGGAAGGGTTAGGTGTGTTGAAAAGCATTAAGGTAGACAAATCCCGAGGGCCAGATGGCATCTATCCCAGATCACTGAAGGAGACGAGAGATTAAATCGCTGGGCCTCTAACACAAATCTTTGTGTTCTCGTTGGCCACAAGCGAGATCCCAGAGGATTGGAGAATAGCCAATGTTGTACCGTTATTTAAGAAGGGTTGCAAGAATAACCTGGGAAATTATAGGCCAGTGAGTTTGACGTCAGTGATAGCGAAATTGTTGGAAAAGATTCTCAGAGATAGGGGGTTGGATTCTCCGTTTGGGAGACTAAGTCCCCATGCCAGAGTGAAAACAGTGGTGTTTTACAGCAGTACAACTGGCACAAAACGGCCACGGATTCCCTGCTCCGGGGGGGGGGGGGGGGGGGGGGGGGGGGCGGGGGTGGTGCTAACAGGAGGCAGCGTAGAGCTCCCAGCTCTTACTGCCTGGAGCATTGCTGGGTCCATGGCCGCGCGTGCGCACGACAGCAGCCTGCAGCAGTCGCACCAGCTTCACCATGCCGCCCGCTGACCTAGGCCGCAAAAATTGTACCCCCCTTCGGCCGGCTTGCGTACCCTGGATCTCCCCCCACAGTGCTCCCAGCCCTAACTAAAGCCCTCCCTGGCCGCAGATCGGCCCTTCCCCGACTGTGGTGGTGCCGGACTGAGTCGTCAGCCGCCACGCTGAGTTCATGATGGGTGAGACCATGAGAGACCCACGCCGTCGGGTACTCGGCCGGTCAGGGACGGAGCATCGCGGGGCGGGCCGCAGGCAATGTTTGCCTTCATTGGACGGGGTATCGAGTATAAAAGCTCAAAATTATGTTACAGTTATATAGAACGTTGGTTAGGAAACATTTGGAATACTGTGTTCAATTCTGGTCATCGCACTACCAGAAGGACATGGAGGCTTTGAAGAGGGTACAGAAAAGGTTTACCAGGATGTTGCCTGTTATGGAGGGTATTAGCTATGAGGAGAGATTGAATAAACTGGGGTTGTTCTCTCTAGAGAGACAGAGGCTGAGGGGCAACCTGATAGAAGTTCATAAAATGATGAGGGGTATAGATAGGGTGAACAGTAGGAGGCTTTTTTCCAGGGTGAAATTGACAATTACAAGGGAGCACAAGTTTAAGGTGAGGGGGGGGGGGGGGGGGGGAAGATTCAGTGGAGATGTGCGGGGGAAGTTTTTTTTACACAGAGGGCGGTGGTGGCCTGGAATGCACTGCCAAGTGAGGTGGCTGAGGCAGATACATTAGCGACCTTTAAGACTTATCTAGATAGGCACATGAACAGACGGAGTATTGGAGTATTGGAGTATTGGTCTATATAAGACACGTGATTGGCTCCGGCTTGAAGGGCCGAAGGGCCTGTTCCTGTGCTGTATTTTTTTTGTTGTTTATCGAGAGAACGGGTTGCGCTGCCACAACCGCCACACTGTGGGCATACCGGAGGATACCGTAGGAACCCTGCAGAGTATGTGGCACAGACGCTGGGCAAACCTGTTGGAGGGAAAACTTTCCAAGCTCCCAGGAGTGGACAGAGCACACAAGTCACTCCGGCCACTGGGCGGCCACCACAGAAAGAGTACAGGGATGGGTGAAGGAGCTGGGAGCAGAGTGGGTGATGGTGGAGGAGAGTTCCTACAGAGGAACGTCCCTCCGAACACTAGCCACAACCGCTTTCCCATTACCCTCGGCCAAATACTCGAGCAGCTCAGTGACAGTAGCCACGCTCCAGACGTGGTACCAAATGAGGCAACACTTCGGCCTAACCGAAGTGTCCACAATAGCCCCCATTTACAACAGGCACAGGTTCACTCCCACAATAATGGATACCACCTTCAAAAGGTGGAGCTTGAACATGGAGACACTGATGGTTAAGGACATGTACAAGGATGCGGCGACCCTGGGGGAATCACAGACTGGTTCCAGTTACCAAGAGGAAATGGCCTGAGATACATTCAGATCAAAGCTTCCTCTGCAAGGAAACAATGACATGCCCCCAGATACCAGGACACTCATTAGTGGAAGAACTACTGAGCGACTTATGAAAGGGAAACTGCGTGGAGTGGACATGTGCGGGCGACTTCTAGAGGAGGTATGCTCCCCCCGGACGGGGCAAGGAAAAAACAGGAGGTGAGACTAGGAGGAGGACTCTGGATCGAAGCACTACACAAGACGAACTTCACCTCCACATGCACAGGACTGAACCTAACACAGCTACAGGTGGTGCACAGAGCGCATCTAACCAGAGCCTAAGTGAGCAGGTTCTTTCCGGAGGTGGAGGACAAATGTGAACGGTTCCAGGGAGGCCCGGTCAACCACACCCACATATTCTGGACCTGCCCCAGACTGTCGGGTTCTGGACATCCTTCTTTGAGGCCATATCCAGGGTTGTGGGAGTGTGGGTGGAGCCATGTCCAAACATGGCGGACTTCGGGGTTTCAGATCAGCCGAAACCCTTTATGGGGAAGGAGGCCGACTCCCTCGCCTTTGCCTCCCTGATCGCCCGCCAGAGAATCCTACTCGCTGGTGACTGGCAGCACTACCCAAAGCTGTAAACTGACTGTCCCACCTGACAATATTTCTCAAGCTATAGAAAATAAAACTTTCCATCCGGGGATGGGAAGAGGGCTTCCACATAGCCAGCAACCAATAGGGTAAGTGTGGGGATTACGGCGGGGCAGGAGGGAGAGGGTTAAGGGGCAGAAACAAACAAGTCACAAGATAAAGAGGAAAAGAAAAGAAATGGGGGGGGGGGTGCGAACGGGTGAGCAGGGACGGGGGGGGGGGGGGTGGTGAAGGCAAAGAGACAGAGAGTCCCTCTGTAGCAGTACAGTAACTTCATTGCAGTGTTAATGTATGCCTAATTGTGACAGTAAGGATTATTATTATTATAGAGAGACAAGGGCCAAAGTCGCAGGGGAGGGCAAGTTGAAGTCGAAACGAAACTGGGAATAGAACCTGAAAATACGCGCCCTAGCCATACAGGGGATTATCATAGAATTTACAGTGCAGAAGGAGGCCATTCGGCCCATCGAGTCTGCACCGACTCTTGGAAAGAGCACCCTACCCAAGGTCAACACCTCCACCCTACCCCCATAACCCAGTAACCCCACCCAACACTAAGGGTAATTTAGCATGGCCAATCCACCTAACCTGCACATCTTTGGACTGTGGGAGGAAACCGGAGCACCCGGAGGAAACCCACGCACACACGGGGAGGATGTGCAGACTCCGCACAGACAGTGACCCAAGCCGGAATCGAAACTGGGACCCTGGAACTGTGAAGCAATTGTGCTATCCACAATGCTACCGTGCTGCCCTATGTGTAACATATGTATGCTGACTAAAGGGGGGGGGGGGGGGCGGTCACAGTCACAGTGGGAGGGAAGACAATTTCTTGTAAATATATGTGCTGAGCTCTGTTTGTCTTTCTTATTTTCCTTTTGTTTTTGCGCAATTTTTGTTTGGTAATATGTAACCTATGTTCTTGTTCCCTTTTCGGAACGCTCCTTATTAACCCCAATCAGTCCCATGGGCCTTCCTTGCAGCTTCCAACATGCTGAACCAACGTGTCCCACCATGTTGCTATGGTAACATCCAGGCTTCCAAGTCCCAACTCTACCCTCAGTAACTTCCTTCTTGGGTGAGGAGGAGATCTCGGAGCACTCCCAGCTATCCATTCTTTACCTTGGCTACCTGCCTTCCTCTCGCTCTCCTGTTTCCTATCCTTTTCAAAATTATGGGGGTGATGGAACAAGGGTTTAAATTTATGGATTAGCTCATAATTGTCAGCCATAATTGCTGCCTGCCTAGCATTTTAACCCACTGGTCTTCAACATGGGTTCTTACTATAGGAGGTAAAGAATTCTTAAACCCATTTAAGAGAATGACCTTTCTCAGAGCCTCATAGATAATTTCAACTCCCGATGCTTGTATCCACCTTTCAAAAGTGTTCTCCTTAACACATTCAAATTCTGTATAATCTGTCGCGGCTGTCTCCTTAAATTCTGAAACTTTTGCCTATATACTTAAGGAACTAATTCATATGCATCCAGAATAGCCCTCCATACCACATCATCATCCTTAGACACCGGCTCTGACAGGGAAGCATAAACATCCTGTGCCCGCCCTATCAGTTTACTCTGCAGTGGTAATGTCCACTTTTCTCTTAGCCACTACATTTGGGTTGTTGTTTTCTCCAAAGCCCTAAAATAAAACCCTATACATCCTCCTCATCAAATTTTGAGAGGGTCTGTATAAATTTAACATATCGCAGCTGGGTTCCATTCTAGAATTAATCTCACTTCAGCTTCCCACTCATTTGAAAAATGAAAATCACTTATTGTCACAAGTAGGCTTCAAATGAAGTTACTGTGAAAAGCCCCTAGTCGCCACAATCCGGCACCTGTTTGGGGAGGCTGATACGGGAATTGAACCGTGCTGCTGGACTGCCTTGTTCTGCTTTCAAAGCCAACGATTTAACCCTGTGCTAAACAGCCCCTCATTTGCAGTGGGCTTGAAATCTCTCCTTATTCTTTTTCCTCTCTCTCTTTTTTCTCTCTCCTCATTTCCATCTCTATTCCTCTTTGCTTCATCTCCATTTCTTTTTCTTGTTTTTCTTGCCTCAGTCCCATTTATTTTTCTCCTTTTTGCTTCAGCTCCCTTTCCTTTTGCTGCATCTTCATTTTTGTTCTTTTCGAATCCCTTTTCATGCTTTAACTGCAATCGGACTGTCTCCAGTTCAATGCCGCCAACAGAAAACCCCCCGCTTCCTACGCTGCCTCGTTGTCTCATCTGTGTTCCAAGCATCTCTTCCAAATTTAAACATTGAGCAATCACTTCAATTACCTCCACCTTCCGAGCTCTAGCTGGCACCTCTATTTTTAATCCACCTACCAGTTAGACTAGCTTGTCTTTGCGAAGTTCTTTTAAATAAACTAGAGTTAAGCTATCCGCCTGAAGAAAATGCATTGCAGCTTCCAGAGCTCTCCTATGATACCAACAAAAACCTGGTGTCTTTTTAAAATTTATACTGTAACCCAAATCCACCATCTCCCTTTCCAAATATCCCAGACGAGCCTCCAATTTATGTTACACCACCCTGGTCAAGTGTGCGGTCAATTCCAGCTCCACATGCCCTGGAGTGACAACACACGTGAATTAACCAATAATTCTTATGCAAATTCCCCAAATCTTTGGCCCTTGACTGCCCAGCAATTACAGTCACCAGGTTTGTAAGTTGAAACACAATTACTGTTTATTAATAACATGAATAAGATGAAATTTGCAGCAATTACTGCTGGATAGAAAGCAAGGTACCCTACTACCCCCTTTAACTGTCCTAAACATGACCCACAGACAACAAACACAGAGGGGTAGAAAGGTGTAAAAATAATCAGGATTAACATGAAACAATGAGCCCTTGCTTCACAGATACATAGATACATAGAAGATAGGAGCAGGAGGAGGCCTTTTGCCCCTTCGATCCTGCTCTGCCATTCATCACGATCATGGCTGATCATCCAATTCAATAGCCTAATCCTGCTTTCTCCCCATAGCCTTTGATCCCATTCTCTCCAAGTGCTATATCCAGCCACCTCTTGAATATGTTCAATGCTTTAGCAACAGCTACTTCCTGTGGTAATGAATTCCACAGGCTCACCACTCTTTGGGTGAACAAATGTCTCCTTATCTCTGTCTGAAATGGTTTACCCTGAATCCTCAGGCTGTGACTCCTGGTTCTGGACATACCCATCATTGGTAACATCTTCCCTGCATCGACCCTGTCTAGTCCTGTTAGGATTTTATAAGTCTCTATGAGATCCCACCTCATTCTTCTGAACTCCAGCGGGAACAATCCCAACCTAGTCAATCTCTCCTCATATGACAGTCCATTCATCCCTGGAATCAGTCTGGTAAACCTTCGCTGCCTCCCCTCGAGAGCAAGAACATCCTTCCTCAGAGAAGGAGACCAAAACTACACACAATACTCCAAGTGTGGCCTCACCAAGGCCCTGTACAATTGCAGCAACACATCCCTGCTTCTATACTTGAAACCTCTTGCAATGAAGGCCAACATACCATTAGCCTTCTTTACCACCTGCTGCACCTGCAACGTTACCTTCAGCGAATGGTGCACAAGGACACCCAGGTCCCACTGGACACTCCCCTCTCCCAATTTACAACCATTCACGCAGTAATCTGTCTTCCTGTTTTCGTTTCCAAAATGAATAACCTCACACTTATCCAAATTATACTGCATCTGCCATTGATTTGCCCCCTCGTCCAACCTGTCCAGATCTTGCTGCAGGATCCCTGCATCCTCGTCACAATTCACCCTCCCAACTAATTTGGTATCATCTGCAAACTTTAGGATGTTACATTTTGTCATCGAAATCATTAATATATATTGTGAATAGCTGGGGTCCCAGCACCGATCCCTGTGGTACTCCACTGGTTACTGCCTGCCAATTTGAAAAGGACCCATTAATCCCTACTCTTTGTTTCCTCTCTGCCAACCAGTTTTCTATCCACCTCAATACATTTCCCCCAATCCTATGCACTTTAATTTTGCACAATAATCTCTTATGCGGGACTTTGTCAAATGCCTTCTGAAAGTCCAAATATACCACATCGACTGGCTCCCCTTGTCGACTGTACTGGTTATCTCTTGAAAGAATTCCAACAGATTTGTCAAGCATGATTTTCCCTTCATAAATCCATGCTGACTCTGACTGTTTCTGCCACTCCTTTCAAAATGTTCTGCTCTAAAGTCCTTGATAATGGATTCAAGCATTTTCCCCACTACTGATGTTAGGCTCACTGGTCTATAATTCCCTGCTTTCTCTCTACCTCCCTTTTTGAATATCGGAGTGACATGAGCTACCCTCCAATCTTTAGGGACAGTTCCAGAGTCTATAATATCCCGGAAGATGACCACCAATGCATCCACTCTTTCCAGAGCCACCTCCTTGAGCACTCTGGGATGCAGATTCTCAGGCCCTGGGGATTTATCTGACTTCAATCCCATCAGTTTTCCCAGCACCATTTCTCTACTAATGTTGATCTCCCTCAGTTCTTCCCTCTCACTAAACCTTTCATTCTCCAACATTCTGATTTGTGTCCTCATTTGTGAAGACAGAACCAAAGTATGTATTCAATTGCTCAGCCATTTCTTTGTCCCTTATTATGCATTCCCCTGTTTCTGTCTGCAGGGGGCCAACATTTCTCTTTACCAATCTCTTTCTCTTCACATATCTGTAGAAACTCTTAGTGTCAGTCTTTATGTTCCCTGCAAGCTTCAGATGATGTGTCCTGTGCACTCTCTTCACAGAATGAGTGCAGCTTAAAGTCTCTGACCATAAAGATCTTCCTTAGAGTTAGTAATATTTAACTCAAAGCTTTTCCAGGAGAGATTCAGACCAGCCTGTTCTGCTTCGAGAGCTTTCAGATTCTGGCCTCTGCATCAGCCATTTCTGGAGAGAGACTTATCAGATTCTGAATTCTGCCTGCACAGCCATTTCTGCAGAGGGTGGTGTTTCTCACTGTGGTCTTTTGGTGAGAATTGACTGGATATTCCTGGAGTGAGTTGGTTCGATTCATCCACCCAGCCTGCAGAATCGAAAGAGAAATGAAACACAAGCCTTGTAACTATGAGAAACATTCCAGAAGGATAATATCCAATTACTGCCTGTGGCCGGGCAGAGCACAGCTATTTGGGCTAATTCATTGGCCACCAGCCAAATCAATCAAAGCGATTCATTACTGATGCCTTCTGGATTCTTCCTGCTTGAATTAAAGGCACAGGCCATTGCTTCTTCTTAAGTTAAAGATGCAGGCTGCATTAAAGTCACAGGTCCATTTACATCCATGGATCTAAAAGGTAACAGATAAAATAAAAGAAAGTGGAAATAAGGGAATAAACAAGAATTAACTGGAAGAACCCTTACAGTACCCACGACAGATAACTGTATTCTTCACAGTTAGCTGTACTCATCTGAGATAAATGTACACATCACAGAAAATGTATTCATCACAGATAACTATGTTCATCACAGATAACTGTGTTTATCATTGCTAACTGCATACATCACAGATTACTGTATTCATCACAGATAACTGCACCCATCACTGAAAACTGTGTTGATCTCAGATACGTGCACTCATCAGAGATAACTATTCATTACAGCAACCTGTACCCATCAGAGAAAACTGTATTCATCACAGTTAATAGTATTCATCACAGATAACTGTCCCCTTTGTTACAGACGCCTGGTCAGCTCTCAACAATGGCTAAGAGACTGGATCAGAACATAACATTTTTATGCTTTTAAAGATGCGGAAAGATTGATTTGTTCCAGGAGTGATATCATAAGAAATAGGTCTTGGCTATTTTATGAATGAACTCTAGTAAAGCAAAAGAAAAGCAATATTGAAACGTTTAAACTTGAACCCGAACAATAACAGATTTCTTTAGATTCTTAACCTTAACACATGAGTTCCATTAAACATCACTTCAAATGAACATACAGCTCTCATTCCACTTACATAGGTAGGCAAAGATGATACTTTTGTATTTATAAAGCAATTTTCTGCTGTTAGCCATGTTCCTTTAGAACCCTTTTTTGAAAGCATGTCTCTGGGACCGGTTTTTTCATGATCTCTCTTGGTAGTTTTTCAATTTATTCTTCTCACCTGTTCAAAACAGGATTCTTTCTCTCTCTCTGACTTAGCTCTGCCCAGCCCCACACACAAATGTTCTCTCCTGGGTTCCCAGAACTGAACCCATCAGCATTATACAAAAGAACAGAGCCATGCTTTTGTTATGCAACTGACCTTCCAATGACGGACAAAGAGGCCATCAGACTGGGATAATGGCTGGTCAGACAGGATTATCCCGAAGGACAAGGCATCTCAAGTGACTCACCTTTACTGAACAGAGGCATCCTGTGTATTCCCACTAATGAGTTTAAGTCTGAATGAGACAATGTAACTCAGGCCAGGTGTGGCCATAAACCTCTGACTCCATGGTATCAGTTTTTCCCTCTGTCCCTATATTTCCTGCTGCATCTTCGATCTTGTTTCTGGACCTAATTTCCTAATACCTCCTTCTCGTAACACCATCACAGATAACTGTAATAATCACAAAAAAACTATATGCATCAGAGATAACTGTATTCATTACAGCTCACATTATTCATCACAGATAACTGAACCCATCAAAGATAACTGTATTCATCACAGATACCTATTCATCAGAGAACTCGGAATCCATCACAAATAACTACACATCACAGATGACTGCCCATCATATGGGGCAGCACAGTGGCGCAGTAGTTAGCACTGCTGCATCACGGCGCCAAGGACCCAGGTTCGATCCTGGCCCTGGGTCATTGTCCATGTGGAGTTTGCGCATTCTCCCTGTGTCTGCGTGGGTCTCACCCACACAACCCAAAAAGATGTGCAGGGTAGGAGAATTGGCTATGCTGAATTGCCCCCTAACAAGTATCTCCTCGAGCTTACCAGTCTGTTTCACACTGTCCTCTCCAACAATATGGCCCCTCTCGTTTGTAAATACTGAAGAAATGTACTCGTTCAAGACCTCCCCTATCTCTTCAGACTCAATACACAATCTCCCGCTACTGTCCTTGATCGGACCTACCCTCGCTCTAGTCATTCTCATATTGCTCACATATGTGCAGAAGGCCTTGGGGTTTTCTTTGATCCTACCCGCCAAAGATTTTTCATGCCCTCTCTTAGCTCTCCTAATCCCTTTATTCAGTTCCCTCCTGGCTATCTTGTATCCTTCCAGTGCCCTGTCTGAACCTTGTTTCCTCAGCCTTACATAAGTCTCCTTCTTCCTCTTAACAAGACATTCAACCTCTCTTGTCAACCATGGTTCCCTCACTTGACCATCTCTTCCCTGCCTGACAGGGACATACATATCAAAGACACGTAGTACCTGTTCCTTGAACAAGTTCCACATTTCACTTGTGTCCTTCAATGACAGCCTATGTTCCCAACTTATGCAATTCAATTCCTGTCTGACAGCATTGTATTTACCCTTCCCCCAATTGAAAACCTCGCCCTGTTGCACGCACCTATCCCTCTCCATAACTAAAGTGAAAGTCACAGAATTGTGGTCACTATCTCCAAAATGCTCCCCCACTAACAAATCTATCACCTGCCCTGGTTCATTACCCAGTACAAATCCAATATGGCCTCCCCTCTGGTCGGACAATCTACATACTGTGTTAGAAAATCTTCCTGGACACACTGCACAAACACTACCCCATCCAAACTATTTGATCTAAAGAGTTTCCACTCAATGTTTGGGAAGTTGAAGTCACCCATGACTACTACCCTGTGACTTCTGCACCTTTCAAAAATCTGTTTCCCAATCTGTTCTTCCACATCTCTGCTGCTATTGGGGGGGCCTATAGAAAACTCCCAACAAGGTGACAGCTCCTTTCCTATTTCTGACTTCAACCCATACTAACTCAGTAGGCAGATCCTCCTCGAACTGCCATGGTCATGGAATTTCAATATGTCGGTTAGGAGTCCAAGACACTCTTTCAATCTAAGCATATCGGCATTCTGCTGGTGACATTGCTCTGGATGCATTTGCAACAGGAACCCAAGACAACCTGTCGTATTTTTGCAACAGTACTGCTCCTGACTCACATCAGTCGAAATTTGCGTCTCCCTGTTCGGATCGAAAAATGCTAGAAGTAGTGCAGTCGTTAATTGTGAATTTAAATCAAGCCACTCCTTTTGATGATCAGTTATCCATTCGAAAGAGGTTTACTTTTTGATCAAGTTTCTAACATTTGTTTTTCTGGTTGATAGATTATGTATGAATTTGCCTTCGAAGTTTACAATGCCTAGAAAACGTAGAACTGCTTTTTTGTCCTCTGGGACTTTCATTCCCTGAATGGCTGCAACCTTGTCAGTGTCAGGTCGCACACTATGTTCGGATATCTGGTCTCCCAGGAACTTGGGTGTGGTAGTGCCAAAACTACACTTTGATTGATTCAGCTTAAGACCATACTCGTGTATGCGTGGAAAACCTTTTTCAGTTTTGATTTCAGTTTTCCTTTGTTGATGACCATATGATAATGTCATCGATGTAGACATGAACACCCTCTATGCCATCTGTCATCTGTTCCATAATATGGTGGAAGATTTCAGACGCAGAGATTATTCCGAAAGGCATTCTGTTCAAGCAAAATCTGCCAAAAGGTGTATTGCAGGTGCAGAGATTTCTGCTTGAGACATCCAATTGCATTTGCCAGAAACCTTGTGATGCATCTAATTTGGTGAAGATGCGTGCATTAGCCATCTCGCTAGTGATCTCCTCTGGTTTTGGAATGGGATAGTGTTCCCTCATGACGTTCTTGCTGAGATTCTTGGGGTCTACACATATCCGCAGATCACCTGACGACTTCTTCACGCAAACCATCGAACTGACCCAGTCAGTCGGTTCAGTGACTCTTGAAATTATTCCTTGTTGTTGTAACCTTTCTAATATAAGCTTTAATCTTTCTCTTAGTGGAGCAGCAATTCTCCGAGGAGAATTCGTAAGACGTTTGGCATCCGTCCTTAACAAGATCTTGTACTTGAATGGAATGCTTTTAAAGACGTCTGATATTGGTTCAGTATACCTTGGATATCATCATGCAGTATGGGTTGAGAAGTGAAGTGAAAACCGCTTATTGTCACGAGTAGGTTTCAAATGAAGTTACTGTGAAAAGCCCCTAGTCGCCACATTCCGGTGCCTGTTCAGGGAGGCTGGTACGGGAATTGAACCGTGCTGCTGGCCTGCCTTGGTCTGCTTTAAAAGCCAGCGATTTAGCCCAGTGTGCTAAACCAGCCCCGAAGTTGCAATATAAATAGGCTTGTGCACCTATGAGTGATGATTTATCTGACTTGACAAACTCGAACCTTAGTGAAGTCGCTATATCATTGTTACAAACTATCAAATAGCATGATCCAATTGGTGAGATTCAACTGCCGTAGTAGTCTTTTAATTTACAGGCTGTTGGAAGAATTTTAGGGGTTTGCTTAAGCTTTGTGAGATCAAACTTTGTAAGCAATTAGCTGAAGTGCCTGTATCCAACTTGAATTTAATTGGACAGTCGTTTACTTTCAATCCAGTCTTCCATTCTGTGTCAGAATTAATGGAGTTGATTAATTTATGAGGTTACTTCAGTGGTGTTATCAAATTTTTCTATGATCTCTACAAAGAAAGTGTTTTCCAGAGAGTAACGATCTGTATCTGTTGAAAACTTCTGTTCAAAATCTTCATCCTTGGATTCAACACTTCATACATTAATCTGTTTTAAATTGGGTTTGGCAGATTTAAATGTGAGTGTGGATCTGCACTGAGCAGCAAAATGGTTTAATTAGCCACATTGTGAGCATTGTTTTCCTCTGGCAGGGCATTTTGTTTGAAAGTGGGAGGTTCCACACCTCGAAAGCATCATGATGTTGACTTCATCCACGCACAACACTTCTTCGTGCATGCGCAGATCGGCTTTCGTCTGTCTCGCATCTGTTGACGAAGTGCGCATGTGCAGGGTTCTCCGCACTGTAGCGCGTTTTACTTGAGTGTTACGCGTTTTATTGGAGTGCATTAACACGCCTCCGTTTAAAGGCCGTGTGCTTAACACTACTACGGCTCTGTGTATGTAATTCTGCTCAGGAGTCGCCAGGTGCCGTATTTAGACACCTCACAAGTACATCAAGGTCAGGTTCAAAGTAATAAATCTGTACACCGATTAGCAAGTTCAAACGATTGATATTTATTATAACAAATATAATAAATACACATGCATATGCTAAAGAGACTAAGTTACTTCTAAACTAAATGACTAAAATACTTATCTAGACAGGAACAGGCAAGGTCAGGGAGCGAGGCCTTCGTCCCGTTCTTGGTCTGCAACTCTCAGGGTCTTAAAATCGTCAGGGTCTAGTAAAGTCTGGATCACGTAGCGATCGTTGTGGTGACACTTACAGTTCGATGGCTGGTGGCTCAACGGCTGGTGATGGAACTGGAGTCAGGATGTGATGTATCAGCAAAGCGGTGAAAACAGCAGAGAGCCGGAGCCAAAAATAACAGACCGGACCATGTGCGGGGTCTACTTTTATAGGTCCCCCAAAGTCCGTGCGTCTTCGGGGCGGTTCTCTACCTGCTGTGTATCGACTGGGCCTTCTCCCAATTGATATTTTCCAAACCCCCCAATCTGAGGGTCGCTTCTCGATGGGTGGGGCGGTCTCTATGGTTCTTTGTGATGGATACTTATGGTGCCGTTTCGTCTGGGCATCTACTCAAAGTATCCATTCATACCTAAATGTTTCTATTGTGTGGGCCTGGATCTGGATCACCTCATTACTATGTAAATTGTTGTTGCCATTTACACCTTTAGCTGAGATTCTGCACCTGGCCACAAACTGGTTTCTGTACGTGCAGAATGCTAATTATCCTTCTGCAAACTGCTTGTCCTTGCTAAGACTGTTTTCTCCCTGCAGCCTTAGCAGTTCTCCATTTTGTAGCCCAGTGTCCATCTTAGGTGGCTACAGCACTGACTGATTCCATCATTAGGGACCAAATAGTCTTTGGTATTAATGATGAAAAGCTGAGAGAAAGATTACTTAGGCAAAAGGATCTAACTCTAGAAATCGCGATTGAAATGCATCATGTAGCCACCTGGGGTGGCCACTGCCCAACACAAAATGGAAGATTACAAAGAATGCAGGGAAAATGGACATGTTGCAAAAGCAAGCAGCTTGCAAAAGCGCTTGTGTATTCTGACTGCTGCAGAAACCAGTTCTGACTGCTGCAGAAACCAGACAGCACTGTGAAAGAAAACAAGTTAGCATACTAATGAGGTGATTCCCAGGTACAATGGAAACAAGTTAACGCAAATCGATACATTGAATGGAAGGCTAGACTTCTCGGCGCCAAAAGAAGTCCAAAACAATAAGTCCCAAGAAGCGCCCAGTGATCAAATGATTGCCCCGTTATTGGGGAATTCAAATCAATCGATTGGGAAGAGACCCAATCGATTGCGAGAGTATGGAGGGTCCGCCCAGGTGGGCGCGAGACCCTGAGAGAGGTATAAGACAGAGACCGCGACCCCAGCTCTCTCTCTCTGCCAGCCTCTCCTTGACCAGCCAGCCCTCCCAGCAGAACACCGTTGCAGCAGAAGAACCTTGAGGAGGAGAGGCCTGAACAGTAGCCGCCATCATGTAAGTGTCATACAACACACGCTACGAGTGTAGACACTCCTGACCCCCTTTAGTCCATAACTACTAGAAGCCTGCGGACCCAGGACAAAGCTAGAGGCCGTTGTTCCCTGATCCGGCAGTTCCCTTATCCAGATAAGTATTTGGCCTATTAGTGGTAGGATTAGCCTAGTCTTATAGTTTTATATGCATGATTAGTAGATAACTGTATTATAATAAACGTGTCTTGTTTGAACTTACTAACTGGTGTGTGGAGTTATTGATTTGAACTTGAACTTGAAACTTGCGGCGGTATCTTAACGATACCTGGCGACTCCACAGCTAAGGAACGAAACAGAGCCAAATTGAGTGTTAAGCACACTCACCCAGAACGAGCAACACTCATGTTAAATAGCAATCAAAAAATCAATACCAAGAGTATTATCTTCGTGAAAAGGGCGCAAAAGTTCACCACAAGGTAGAGTGTGTTAAGGCAGTGTCCCAGATGAAGAAGCTGCAGAAGTTACAGGATTGTGCTTGCAGTCTCAGATCAGTAACAAAGCTGTTAAATGATTCACCCTTGTTTTGCAATCTCTTTTCAAATATAAAACGCTCAAACATTTCATTAGTTTGGATTTTACAATGGTCATCAAATTTTGCAAGAATTATATCAAACTTTGTTGTATCTTGATCCGTTGTGTACTGGAAGGAATTATAGATCTCAATGCCATGTGGACCTGCCATAGTTAGTAGCAGAGCAATTTTATGAGCCTCAGTAGCATTATTCAAATCAGAAGCTTCTAAATAAATTTGGAATTGCTGCTTGAACAAACGCCAGTTTACATTTAGGTTACCGGTGATCTTTAGATGTTGAGGAGCTTGAGCTTTATCCATCGATCCTGGGTTCATCAAAGTTCTGCAGTCTGAGGGTGATGCTTCGCAAGTCAAATAGCTTCTTTGTTTTTTAAAATTCTTTCTAATCTTACTAGATGATGCTAGCTAGTTTCTGTAGCCAATCACTTGGTACCATGTTCTCTTACTCTTTGGTAATATATCACTACTCTTTGCTTTGTAATCCAGAATGGTCTGATGGTGTGATTCTGAAGAAACTACCAATCTTTAACTTAAAGGAAAACTGATTTATTGAACAACGATTGATTAATATTGTGTTTGCACACTCCACAGAACTATAACTAGTAATCATATTAAAGTATTAACTAATTTAAACTACATGTACTGCTTCTATCTAATATTAACTATGCTGTGATCTATCTCTCTTACACTCTCCTGTCTAGCATCTCCTGGCTAGAAGTTCCCAAGATCCTCTGAATTCTCACATTTATAGTGGGAACTAGTGGTGCCCTCTAGTGGTTGTGTTACCCTGAGATTCAATAATTAACCCTTTACTTGTCTACATATACAAATCATTACAGTGACCACCTTGCTAAGTGTACTATCCATGACTTCCTCATCATCACGGATGCTCCACAGCAAGTCCACCCACAGCTCCAAAAATGAAATCCCGTTAGCTGGAAGCTGCATTTGGACACACCTTCTACACACATGGTCATCAGGGACAATGGAAGCATCTCTCATTTTCCAAATTGTGCAGGAGGAGCATATCAGGGGTCTCACGTCTCCTGCCATGACATCTCTCACGGTTAAGCAATTACTCTCGTAAAATAATTTATGTTCGATAGGAGTCTTATTTACATTCGGAATCTGATTTCTTACCGAACACTTTTATTAGAATTCTACAGTACTATTATATACCTTCTACCTTAGTATTAAGCAATCAATTACTTAAATAGATTGAAAATATTTACCGGGACTTACACACCAATCAGCTGTTTTGGTTGGTCCCACGTCATTTTCTGAAACAACATATGTTGACTGCTCTACCTCCGGTTGAGCACTAGGTCATCTGCAATCCCCTCCTCAGTTATGGTGACTGAGCCAAGTTATCTCAGAATGGTCCTCAGTGACTCCTCACTAACGATGTTTGTTCATAACTGTACCCATCACAGAAAATGGTATTCATCGCAGATAACCGCACATATCACAATTAACTGTAATCATCGCAGTTAACTGTATTTATCATTTTTAACTGTACGCATCATAGATAACTGTATTCATCTCAGATAACTGTATGCAGTTCAGCTAACTGTCTTCATCAGGGATAACTGTGCAGATCACTCATAACTGTACCCATCACAAATAACAATACAGACCACAGATAACTTTATTCATCACAGATAAATGTCCCACTGACAGATAGCTGTTTTCAGAACGAATAACTGGACCCATCACTGATACATTTAGACATTACCGATGACTATATACATCACAGATAACTGTCTCCATCACAGATAACTGTTCACAGTACAGATAACAGTATTTATCACAGGTAAATTGACCCATCACAGTTGACTGTATTCATCAAAGATAACTGTATTCATCTGAGTTAACTGTATTCATCACTTAAAACTGTATTCCTCACAGATAACAATATTTGTCACAGTTAACTGTACCCATCACAGATAACTGTAATCATTACAGATAACAGTATTCATCACAGATAACTGTATGAGTCGCAAAATGTTGGTTTACAGGTGCAACAGGTGATTAAGAAGGCAAATCCTTCTTGTCCTTCATTGCAAGAGGGATGGAGTTTAAGACTAGGGAGGTTATGTTGCAATTGTATAAGGTGTTAATGAGGCCACACCTGGAGTATTGTGTTCAGTTTTGGTCTCCTTACCTGAGAAAGGACGTACTGGCGCTGGAGGGTGTGCAGAGGAGATTCACTAGGTTAATCCCAGAGCTGAAGGGGTTGGATTACGAGGAGAAGTTGAGTAGACTGGAACTGTACTCGTTGGAATTTAGAAGGATGCAGGGGGATCTTATAGAAACATATAAAATTATGAAAGGAATAGATAAGATAGATGTGGGCAGCTTGTTTCCACTGGCGGGTGAAAGCAGAACCTCAAAATAAGGGGAAGTAGATTTAGGACTGAGATTAGGAGGAACTTCTTCACCCAAAGGGTTGTGAATCTCTGGAATTCCTTGCCCAGTGAAGCAGTTGAGGCTCCTTCATTAAATGTTTTTAAGATAAAGATAGATAGTGTTTTGAAGAATAAAGGGATTAAGGGTTATGGTGTTCGGGCCGGAAAGTGGAGCTGAGTCCAAAAAAGATCAGCCATGATCTCATTGAATGGTGGAGCAGGCGCGAGGGGCCAGATGGCCTACTCCTGCTCCTAGTTCTTATGTTTATGTTCATCAACGATAACTGTAATCATCACAGATAACTGTATTCATCTAAGATAACTGTACCCATCACAGCTAACTGTATTCATCACAGATAACTGTCCCCATCACAGATAACTATATTCATCACAGATAACAGTGTTTATCATAGATAAATGTACAAACCACAGATAGCTAACTGTACCCATCACAGATAACTGTACCCATCACAGAAAACTGTATTCATCACAGATAACAATATTTGTCACAGATAACTGTCTCCATCACAGCTAACTGTATTCATCACAGATAACAGTATTCATCAAAGATAACAGTCCCCATCTCAGATAACTATATTCATCACAGATAACTGTATTAATTTCAGAGAACTGTATTCATCAAGATAACAGTCGCTATCACAGCAAATAATATTCATTACATATAACGTCACATCTGAAAGATAACTGCATCAATTAACAGATAACTGTATTCACCACAGATAAATGGAGCATTCACAGATGACTGTATTCATCTCAGATAACTGTATCCATCACAGATAACGGTATTAATCACAAATAACTACCCCATCACAGGAAATGGTAGTCATCACATATAACAGCACATATCAGAGATAACAATATTCATGACAGATAACTATATGAATCACAGACAATACTTTTCATCGCAGAAAACAGTATTTATCACATATAAATACACACATCAGAGAAAACCATATTCATCATAGATAGCTATTCATCAAAGATTACTCCTATTCATCACAGATAAATGCACCTATCACAGTTAACTGCATTCATCACAGATAACTGTATCCATCATTGATAACATCATTCCTCAGAGATAACTGTATATATCACATACAGTTATTGACATCACAGATAACTGTATTCATCACAGTTAAAGTGCCCATCAAAGATAATTATCCCCATCACAGTTAAGTTTATTCATCATAGTTAACTGTTCCATCACAGATAAGTGGTCATCACAGATAATAATAATAATCTTTATTGTCACAAGTAGGCTTACATTGCAATGAAGTTACTGTGAAAATTCCCTAGTTGCCACATTTCAGCGCCTGTTCGGGTCACAGAGGGAGAATTCAGAATGCCCAATTCACCTAACAGCACGCCTTTCAGGACTAGTGGGAGGAAACCGGAGCACCCGGAGGAAACCCATGCAGACACGGGGAGAACATGCAGACTCCGCACAGACAGTGACCCAGCCAGGAATTGGACCTGGAACCCTAGCGCTGGAAGCCACAGTGCTAACCACTGTGATACCATGCTGCCTTCATCACAGTATTCATCACAGTATTCATCACAGTATTCATCATAGATATCTGCATTAATTACAGATAAGTGCATTCATCTCAAATAACTATACATCACAGATAACCATAGCCATAACACATAACAACATTCATCACAGATAACTGTAGTCATCACTCTGACTGTTCTTCACAGATAACTGTACCCATCACAGATAACTGTAGATGTCACACTTACTGTTCTTCACAGATAACTGTACACATCACAGATAACTGTATTCATCACAGGTAACTGTCCCCATCTCAGATAACTATATTCATCACAGATAACTGTATTAATTTCAGAGAACAGTATTCATCAACGATAACTTAGGAGGAACTTCCTCACCCAAAGGGTTGTGAATCTATGGAATTCCTTGCCCAGTGAAGCAGTTGAGGCTCCTTCATTACATGTTTTTAAGGTAAAGATAGATAGTTTTTTGAAGAATGAAGGGATTAAGGGTTATGGTGTACATGCCGGAAAGTGGAGCTGAGTCCACAAAAGATCAGCCATGATCTCATTGAATGGCGGAGCAGGCTCGAGGGGCCAGATGGCCTACTCCTGCTCCTAGTTCTTATGTTCTTATGTAACTGTCGCTATCACAGCAAATAACATTCATTACATATAACGTCACATCTGACAGATAACTGTATCAATTAACAGATAACTGTTATCTGAGATACAGTTATCTGAGATGAATACAGTTATCTGAGATGAATACAGTTATCTGTGATGCGTACAGTTAAAAATGACAGAAAACTGGCCGCAAGGTTTGCTAGTGTCACATGGGAGGGTTTAAACTAGTATGGCAGGGAGGCAGGTACCGGAGCAATAGGTCAGAAGGTGAAAGCATTGAGGGAGAACTAGGGAATAGGGCCAGTATGGCTCTGAGGAAGAGCAGACAGGGAGATGTTGCTGAAAACAGCGGGTGTGGTGGCCTGAAGTGCATATGTTTTAATGCAAGAAGTATTGCGGGTAAGGCAGATGAACTCAGAGCTTGGATTAGTACTTGGAACTATGATGTTGTTGCCATTACAGCGAACTGGTTGAGGGAAGGACAGGATTGGTAGCTGAACGTTCCAGGATTCAGATGTTTCAGGCGGGATAGAGCGGGATGTAAAAGGGGTGGCGGAGTTGCGCTACTGGTTCGGGAGAATATGGGAAGCAAGAGATGAAATTGCAGAGCCATTGGCAATGATCTTTCCGTCCTCACTGTCAACAGGGGTGGTACCAGGGGATTGGAGAGTGGCGAATGGTGTGCCCCTGTTCAAAAAAGGGAATAGGGATAACCCTGGGAATTACAGGCCAGTTAGTCTTACCTCGGTGGTAGGCAAAGTAATGGAAAGGGTACTGAGGGATAGGATTCCTGAGTATCTGGAAAGACACTGCTTGATTAGGAATAGTCAGCACGGATTTGTGAGGGGTAAGTCTTGCCTTACAAGTCTTATTGAATTCTTTGAGGAGGTGACCAAGCATGATGTAGTGTACATGGATTTTAGTAAAACATTTGATAAGGTTCCCCATGGTAGGTTTATGCAGAAAGTAAGGAGGCATGGGATAGTGGGAAATTTTGCCAGTTGGATAACAAACTGGCTAACCAATAGAAGTCAGAGAGTGGTGGTGGATGGCAAATATTCAGACTGGAGCCCAGTTACCAGTGGCATACCGCAGGGGTCAGTTCTGGTTCCTCTGCTGTTTGTGATTTTCATTAATGACTTGGATGAGGGAGTTGAAGGGTGGGTCAGTAAATTTGCAGACGATACGAAGATTGGTGGAGTTGTGGATAGTGAGGAGGGCTGTTGTCAGCTGCAAAGAGACATAGATAGGATGTAGAGCTGGGCTGAGAAGTGGCAGATGGAGTTTAACCCTGAAAAGTGTGAGGTTGTCCATTTTGTAAGGACAAATATGAATGCGGAATACAGGGTTAACGGTAGGGTTCTTGGCAATGTGGAGGAGCAGAGAGATCTTGGGGTCTATGTTCATAGATCTTTGAAAGTTGCCACTCAAGTGGATAGAGCTGTGAAGAAGGCCTATGGTGTGCTAGCGTTCATTAGCAGAGGGATTGAATTTAAGAGCCGTGAGGTGATGATGCAGCTGTACAAAACCTTGGTAAGGCCACATTTGGAGTGCTGTGTGCAGTTCTCCATTTTAGGAAGGACGTGGAAGCTGTGGAAAAGATGCACAGGAGATTTACCAGGATGTTGCCTGGAATGGAGAGTAGGTCTTATGAGGAAAGGTTGAGGGTGCTAGGCCTTTTCTCATTAGAACGGAGAAGGATGAGGGGCGACTTGATAGAGGTTTATAAGATGATCAGGGGAATAGAAAGAGTAGACAGTCAGAGACTTTTTCCCTGGGTAGAACAAACCATTACAAGGGGACATAAATGTAAGGTGAAAGATTGGTGGAAGATATAGGGGGGATGTCAGAGGTAGGTTCTTTACCCAGAGAGTAGTGGGGGCATGGAATGCACTGCTTGTGGAAGTAGTTGAGTCAGAAACATTGGGGACCTTCAAGCGGCTATTGGATAGGTACATGGATTACGGTAGAATAATGGAGTGTAGATTAATTTGTTCTTAAGGGCAGCACGGTAGCATTGTGGATAGCACAATTGCTTCATAGCTCCAGGGTCCCAGGTTCGATTCCGGCTTGGGTTACTGTCTGTGCGGAGTCTGCACATCCTCCCCGTGTGTGTGTGGGTTTCCTCCGGGTGCTCCGGTTTCCTCCCACAGTCCAAAGATGTGCAGGTTAGGTGGATTGGCCATGATAAATTGCCCTTAGTGTCCAAAATTACCCTTAGTGTTGGGTGGGGTTACTGGGTTATGGGGATAGGGTGGAGGTGTTGACCTTGGGTAGGGTTCTCTTTCCAAGAGCCGGTGCAGACTCCATGGGCTGAATGGCCTCCTTGTGCACTGTAAATTCTATGATAATCTATGATTAATCGATGACAAAGGTTCGGCACAACATCGTGGGCCGAAGGGCCTGTTCTGTGCTGTATTTTTTCTATGTTCTATGTTCTAATATCACAGCTGTACGACGGGAGGACACCTCAGAGGGCAGCGAGGCTATATGGGTAGAGATCAGGAATAAAAGGGGTGCAGTCACAATGTTGGGGGTTTACTACAGGCCTCCCAACATCCAGCGGAAGATAGAGGAGCAGATAGGTAGACAGATTTTGGAAAAGAGTAAAAACACCAGGGTTGTTGTGATGGGGGACTTCAACTTCCCGAATATTGACTGGGATTCACTTAGTGCTAGGGGCTTAGACGGGGCAGAGTTTGTAAGGAACATCCAGGAGGGCTTCGCAAAACAATATGTAGACAGTCTAACTGGGGAAGGGGCTGCACTGGACCTGGTATTGGTGAATGAGCCCAGCCAGGTGGCAGAAGTTTCAGTAGGGGAGCATTTCGGGAACAGTGACCACAATTTCTAAAGTGCTGGTGGACAAGGATAATGCCCCTCATAATTTTGTAGACCTCAATCAGGTCGCCCTCAACCTCCGTTATTCCAGTGAGAACAAACCGAGTTTATTGAACCGCTCCTCATACCTAATGTCCCCCATACCAGGCAAAATGAGGGGCATTGACAGAGTGGATAGTCAGAGGCTTTTTCCCAGGGTAGAGGGGTCAATTACCAGGGGGCATAGGTTTAAGGTGCGAGGGGCAAGGTTTAGAGGATATGTACGAGGCACGTTTTTTACACAGAGGGTAGTGGGTGCCTGGAACTCGCTGCCGGAGGAGGTGGTGGAAGCAGGGACGATAGTGACATTTAAGGGGCATCTTGACAAATTCATGAATAGAATGGGAATAGAGGGATACGGACCCAGGAAGTGGAGAAGATTTTAGTTTAGACAGGCAGCATGGTTTGCGCAGGCATGGAGGGCCGAAGGGCCTGTTCCTGTGCTGTACTTTTCTTTGTTCTTTGTTCTTTGTTCTTTGTTCTATAACGGCACCCATCACAGATAACTGTATGCTTCGCTGATGTGGGGACAACTTCCCGTCTTCACTTTGAGGACACCCTCCATCTTGTAACAGATCTAGTAACTCAAGAGGTCAAGAGGCCATGAGGTGCTGCGGGTCATCAGCAGCAGCAGAATTGTAATCAACCACAATCTGCAACCTCATGGCCTGGACTATCCCCCCTCTACCATTAACACAGGGGATCAAGCCTGGTTCAATGAAGAGTGCAGGAGAGTGTGCCAGGGCAAGATCCGAATTGTTGAAAAATGAGGTGTCATTTGACACTTGTGTGCCAAACAGCATAAGCAGTAAAGCTAAACGATTCCCCAATGAACCCATCAGATTTAAGCTTTGCAATCCTGCCACATCTAGCCCTGAATGATGGTGGACAATTAAACAACTCACTGGAAGAGGAGGCTCCATAAATATCCCCATCCTCAATGATGGAGGACCCGGCACATATGTGCAAAAGAAAAGGCACAGCCAGGCATGCCAAGTGGTGATCCATCTCGATCTCATCTGGAGGTCCCCAGCATCACAGATGTAAGGCTTCAGCCAATACGATTCACTTCACGTGATATCAAGGTAATATCTTGAACGCTTGGCGAACGCTTCGGGTAAGCGTTCTCCAAGGTGGCCTTCAGGACGTGCGACAATGCAGAATCGCTGAGCAGAAACTGATAGCCAAGTTCCGCACACATGAGTGCGGCCTCAACCGGGACCTGGGATTCATGTCGCTTTACATTCATCCCCCACCATCTGGCCTGGGCTTGCAAAATCCTCCCAACTGTCCTGGCTTGAGACAATTCACACCTCTCTCCAGTTGCTCCATCTGGACGTGTAGACTTAATTACCTGCAAAGATTCACATTCAAAGTATCGTATTGCATCTTTGACTTTGTCTATATACATGTTTCTGGAACCCACCTCTTCAATCGCCTGAGGAAGGAGCAGTGCTCCAAAAGCTAGTAATTCAAAACAAACCTGTTGGACTTTAACCTACTGTGCTCACCCCAGTCCAACGCCGGCATCGCCACATCGTGATATCAAGAAATGGCTGAAGGCATTGGATATTGCAAAGGCTATGGGCCCAGATAATATTCCAGCAATAGTACTGAAGACTTGTGCTCCAGAACTTGCCGCCCCTTGGCCAAGCTGTTCCAGTACAGCTACAGCACTGGCATCTACCCAGCAATGTGGAAAATTGTGCAAGGATGCACTGTACACAAGAAACAGGACAAATCCAATCCGGCCAATTACCGCCCCATCAGTCTACTCTCCATCAACAGTAAAATCGCGGAAGGAGTCATCAGCAGTGCTATCACTTACTCAGCAATAACCTGCTCATGGATGCTCAGTTTGGGTTCCGCCAGGGTCACACAGCTCCTGGCCTCATTATAGCCTTGGTTCAAATATGGACAAAAGAGCTGAATACCAGAGGTGAGGTGAGAGTGACTGCCTTGACATCAAGGTAGCTTTTGACCAAGTATGGCATCAAGGAGCCCTAGCGAAACTGGAGTCAATGTGAATCAGGGGGGAAACTCTCCGCTGGTTGGAGTCATAACTGGCACAAAGGAAAATGGCTGTGGTGGTTGGAGGTCAATCATCTCAGTTCCAGGGGTTCAACAGGGTCGTGTCTTGGGCCCAATCATCTTCAGCTGCTTCATAAATGACCTATCTTACATCATAAGATCAGAAGTGGGGATGTTTGCGGATGACTACACAATGTGCAGCACCATTCGCAACTCAACAGATAATGAAGCATTCCGTGTCCAAATGCAGCAAGACCTGGACAATATCCAGGCTTGGGCTGACAAGTGGCAAGTTACATTTGTGTCACACAAGTGCCAGGCAATGACCATCTCCTACAAGAAAGGATCTAACCATCGTCCCTTGACATTCAATGGCATTACCATCTTTGAATCCCCCACCACCAACATCCTGGGAGTTACCATTGATCATAAACTGAACTGGACTAGCCATATAAATACGGTGGCTATCAGGGCAGTGTAGTGATTTCAATATGTGCATGTAGACAAGGGGTTAATGTGTAATCAGTAACATCACATGATCACTAGACGGCCTGACCAACAGGGGTATAAAAGGCAACCACATTGGGTCTCTGGCTCTCTCTTGGATCCTCTGTGACTAGGGAAATAGCAGACTAGTTCAGATGGCTAGTGGAGTTACGTATAGTTACTGTAGTTAGATCCTGTTAACCTTATCACTAGTATCAAAGTTGAAGTAAAGAACTCATGCAATTATTATTCATGAACTCAATAAACCTTTTGTTACTACTGGATGAGTTCAAGTCTTCTTCATCGAGATTAAGAAGACCTCTTCAGTAACCAAGGATTGAGTAGCACACGTTACCTACCACACAGGTAACAAAACAGGCAGGTCAAAGATAAGGAATCCTACGGCGAGTAACTAACCTCCTGACGCCCCAAAGCCTATCCACAATCTACAAGGCACAAATCAGGAATGTAATGGAATATTCTCCACTTGTCTGGATGGGTGCAGCTCCAACAACACTGAAGCTCAGCACCATCCAGGGCAAAGCAGCCACTTGATTGCTCCCCCGTCCACAAACATTCAAACCCTCCAGCACTGACTAACAGTGGCAGCCATGTGTACCAACTACAAGATGCCCTGCAGTAACTCACCAAGGTTCCTTAATCAGCACCTTCCGAACCCACGACCCCTACCATGTAGAAGGACAAAAGCAGCAGATACCTGGGAACCCCACCACCTGGATGTTCCCCTCCAAGTCACTCACTATCCTGAATTGGAAATATATTACCATTCCTTCACTGGGGCGAAATCCTGGAACTCCCTCCCTACCAGCACAGTGGGTGCACCTGCACCTCAAGGACTGCAGCAGTTCAAGAAGGTAACTCACCACCACCTGTAAGAAAAGCAACTAGGGATGGGCAATAAATGCTTGCCTACCCAGCGGCGCCCACATCCCATAAATGAATAAAAATAAATAAATAACTGTGTCATCACAGATAACTGTACCAATCTCAGATCACGTAACCCATCACAGATAGCTGTCGCCAACATTGATAGCTGTCTCCAACACAGTTAATTATATTCATCCCAGATCATTGCATTCATTACAGATAACTGGATCCATCAAAGTTTATTGCAACATTTTTATTAAATGTTTAACATTTTATACATAAAAAAGACAGCACATCCACTCCAAACACCCACAAACCCCCCACCCCCCCCACCCCAACTCTCTCTCCTCCTCCATGCCTATCCCTAACAGCTGACGGTGACCAACTGTTTGAAATACAGAATGAACAGGCGCCATCTCTTATGGAAACTCTCGATCGCACATCTCAAGGTGAACATAGCTTTTTCAAGGTGTAAGAATTCCATTAAATCCTCCAGCCATACAGAGGCCCAGGACAGAGAAGCTGACCTCCACCCCAGCAGCACTCACCTGCGAGCAAACAGTGAACTGAAGTCTAAAACATCTGCCCCTGTATGCTGCTCTGGCTTATCCAACTCCCCAAATATGGCCCCTCGAGGATTCGGCTCCAAATCTATTTGCAAGATTGCTGACATGGTGCTGAAGAACGAGCGTAAACCTCCCCAGTTCAGGGCAAGAGAAGAACATATGGACATGGTTGGCCGGCCCCATCCCACATTGCTCACACTTGCCCTCCAGTCCCTCAAACAACTGGCTCATCTCGACCTTGTGACATGTGCTCGAAACACCACCTTTAATTGAATTACACACAAAGTTGTGACTTTCAACTTGCGCAACACTTCATACCACGCCCCTCCGCCAGTGCCATTTCCAACTCCTCCTCCCACTTATCTTTAACCTCCTCCAGTGGTACCATGGGTGGGATTCTCCAATAATGGGGCTATGTCCCCATGCCAGCGTCAAAACGCGGGCATTTCACTCTGGACTTACCTTAAGAAAGTCCAGAGTGATTTTCCTGCCTGCAGGGGACTTGCAGGACCTCGGTGATGTGTTAAGCAGGTTGGGTTGACATGGACTGCACTTGATGTAGTGTAGCGAGAAACAGACCTCGAACACTGGAGAAGATCCAACACGATTTTATACTATACTTTTATAATATACATGTTCAGCTGTGGGTTGACACTATACTGATCTGACTGGAGACCTAGTACTAGCCTGACCAGACTTACTAGCTACCGCATGGTGTTTGCACTTGCTAGCTCGTGGACTCTCACTGTCTCAGTGGCTGGGTCCAGAGAGAATGGGAAACCTAGTGCCCTCTGGCTTTATAGTGGTAGTGTCCTGTCTGGTGATTGGCTGCTCTATTCTGTGTGCTTACCGGTCATCCTGTCTGTCAATCACTGCCTGTCTGCACTGCATTATATACATGGATGTATATTATGACATCTCCCCCCCCCCCCCCCGTTTTTTTTAGATAATAAATATTTAGGTGCGTGCGTGTATATATATGTATCTGTGCCTGACTATATACAAAATGTTTCAAAATGAACTTATATACATAGGAAGGTGTCGATAGTGCAGATACAAGGCAGATGAAATGATATTTACAGAGGTCAAAACGATGAGGTCACAAAATGTACAAGAGTTCAGTCTATAGATTTAGTCTTTGTGGTGGGCGACGAATTCTTGTTGACCGCCGCAGGGGTGGATCAGGGGCCGCCTGCACTTGGATAGGCAGGATTGTTGCATCGTGGTGGTCGCGGGCGCCGGCAGGATTGCTGGTAGGTCGGTGGAAGAATACTTGGTCTGACGCGGATGGTGTCGAGATCGAATTTCGAGATGAGGTTCGCCGATGTGCCGGTATCCAGTTTGAACCGAATGCGAGCCTTGTTAACTGTGAGGACAGCACACCACTTGTCGTTGGGATCCACGCTGAGGATCGAGAGGTGCTTCACCATCTTGGTGTAAGGCAGCACATGCTTCATTATGATGTCCACCCGGTCGGTATGGGGACTTCAGGCACTCAGCATCAGTGTCTGTTGGGCTGTTGGGATCGGAATCTGGCACGGCCTGCTGTATTGAACGGACACTTCTGCGCCATGGCTGGGATCGCTGGCTGCTGAGTGGTGGAGCAGATCTGCAGAGGGCTGCGTATTGGCCAAGCTTGCCTCACTGTAGACACCACCGTCCTTTCGCCGGATATTGCTGCTTTAAATGGGCGGAGCCACAATTCGGACACGTCATAACGCCAACGTCAGCGCGTTCCGTGCGCCATCGCGCATGCGCAGTGCGGTCGAACAACGTACGCACCTGCGCAGTCTGGTCTTCGGTTTCGTCATCTCCTCGGTCGTGGCACGCATGAGCAGGGGCCCGGGAAAAGCGCGCGAAATGGCCACTCTCGTCGATGCTGAGGTCCTGCATTTGTGCGATAGCCTGCACCCATTCCGCCTCGTGGGAGGCTAGCTTCGCAGTCTCTGCCGCCCTGATGTGGGAGTACTGATTGTTAGCATGTTCGTGGAGAACGCACGTCTCGATAGCGATGGTAAGCGTCAGCTGCTTGACTTTCAGGAGCTGCTGGCGAAGGGAATCGGAGTGAACCCCGAAAACGATATGATGCCGGATCATGGAATCAGCTGTCGAGTCATAGTGACGTGACTGCGCGAGGATGCGGAGATGGGTCAAAAAGGACTGAAAAGGTTCATCCTTACCCTGAAGCCTCTGCTGGAAAACGTACTCATTCACCTCAATGTTGCAGTGGCTGTCGAACTTCAGCAGGACTGTTTTAAATTTTGTCTTGTCTTCGCCTTCAGCGAATGTAAGGGAGTTGTAGATGTGGATGGCGTCGTCCCCAGCTGTGGAGAGGAATAGTGCGATCTTCCTGGCATCCGATGCAGCCTCGAGGTCGGTGGCCTCGATGCCTAAGAGGAACTTTTGCTTGAAAGTCTTCCAATTGGCGCCGAGGTATCCGGCGATGCGGAGCTGCGGAGGAAGGTGGACGCTTTCCATGTCACCGGATGGCTGCTTGCTGGTCAACGCAGATTCACTCGAGGTAGGTCCCTCAAATTTCAGTATCACGATGGGTAGCTTGGGTCGACGTGGACTGCACTTGATGCAGTGTAGTGAGAGACAGACCTCAACACTGGAGAAGATCCAACACGATTTTATTTAACTTATTAACTAATATACATGTTCAGCTGTGGGTTGACACTATACTGAATTGACTGGAGACCTAGTATTAGGCTGACCTGACTTATTAGCTACCACATGGTGTTTGCACTGGCTAGCTGGTGGACTCTGACTGTCTCAGTGGCTGGGTCCAGAGAGAGCGGGAAACCTAGTGCCCTCTGGCTTTATAGTGATAGTGTCCTGTCTGGTGATTGGCTGCTGTGTTCTGTGTGCTCACTGGTCATCCTGTGTGTCAATCACTGCCTGTCTGCACTCCATTATATACATGGGTGTATATTATGACACTTGGAGTGCTTCTTACAGCTCTGGCTGCGATTCGGGGCCCTGCACTTCCGGTCGGGAGTGCGCGCATGCGCATGATGGCAGCCTGCGGCAGCAACCCCACGCAGCATGGTGGAGTCACACTGCGGACCATGATGGACAAAGTAGGTCCCCCCCCCCCCCAGTGAAGAATCCCCTCCCCCCCCCCCCCCCCAAACCAGGGCGGCCACGGACTGAGTCCGCAGCCGCCACTGGCCGTTCCTGACAGGCAAAATTTAGTTAGAACTACGCTGTCGGGCACTCGGTCAGTTGTCCTTGGTGAATCGCCTCGGGGGCCTCTGTCAATGGCCCCCTACCCGTGCCGTGTAGACTGCATGCGTGCGATTTGCGGAGATTCTCCGGAGACCAGAGAATCGCGGGAGCGGCGTCTAGCCGGATTTCGGCGTCAACGCCCATTCTCCACCCCCACGCCAATCGTGATTTTTGCCACGGAGGCTCGGAGAATCCCGCCCCATATCTCTCTCCAGAATCCTCCTTAAATCTCTGAGGTACCACCCCCCCTCCTCCATACCTGCCACCGACAAAGCCAGAAAGATCTTCCTGGGAAAGCACTGTACCTGCAAAGTTTCGATCCGTGGGATCCCATACTTCTGTCAACTCCTCCAAACTAGCAAATCGCCCCTCATTCATACCACCCCCTTGTCCTTCCAGCATCGGAACCTAGCATCAAGTCTAGCCGGTTCAAATAGGTGATTTACACAGATCTGCGCCATCTTCGACATCAGCCCTAACTTAAAAGTGCTGCCAAAATTGCCTCCAAATCCTCAGAGTCGCTACCATCACCGGATTGCCCAAGTATTTCCCTGGGGAGACTGGGAGTGCCGGTGACACCAGAGCTTGCAATCCCGATCCCTTACATGGAAATGAAATGAAAATCGCTTATTGTCACAAGTAGGCTTCAATGAAGTTACTGTGAAAAGCCCCTAGTCGTCACATTCCGGCACCTGTTCGGGGAGGCTGGTACGGGAACCCGCATCCATCTTCACCCAAATTTCCTCTTGGCCTCTGCACCGCTCCACCACATTCTCGGCTCTTACTGCCTAGTGGTAATAAATCAAATTCAGCAGAGCCAAACTGCACGACTGCCGACCCGGCTGAAGCATCGATTTCTGAATTCCGGCTACCTTGCCCGCCCAGATAAATAATGTAATCAATAGCTCCACCTCCCTGAAAAGTCGCCTGCGGCATAAAGACCGGCAGACATTGGAATAAAAATATAAACCATGGTAAAATATTGAACACGACCGGCTAATGACAGAGGGAGACTGTCTCACCTCTGTAAATCCACCTTGACCCAATCCACCAGGCTCGTGAGACTATGGAGATTGAAAAAAAAAAGAAGAGATTGGCAATGTCAGAAGCAAAGGAAAAAGAGAGGACTTTTCAAAAGGAAACAGAAAAAAGGAAATTTGATATAGAAATGGGAAGATTAGCAACGGAACAAAGGGTTAAGGAAAAAGATAGAGAAGCAAAGGAAAAAGAGAGTGAATTTAAATTTTGGAAAATGGAAGTGCAAAGAAAACATCAACGGAAAATGTGAGAGTTAAAGTCAAAGGCTGAGGAAAGCCTTAAGGAAGGAGAAACACCTTCAAGCCAAAAGCTTATGGGGATATTTTTTAACTACATTCACGTTTTGTCAAGAAGTATGTGGAATCCTTTGTAATTATTTTGAGAAAGTGGCTAAACAAATGAAGTGGCCAAAGACCATGTAGGTATTGTTGGTTCAAACAAATTTGGAAGGTGGAGTTAGTGAAGTGTTTGCATCACTATCAGAGGAGTTGTTTAGGGATTAGGAAGAGATGAGAAAAAAACTTATTAAGTGCACATGACCTTGTGCCAGAAGCCTACAGGCAGAAGTTGAGAAATCGAAGGAAGGAACTATGTCATACATATAGAATTTGAAAGAATTAAACAAAATAATTTTGATAGCTGGATTAAAGCATTAAAAATAGACCAAATATATGAAGCTCTGAGGGCAACGATTCTTTTGGAGTGAATTTAGGATTCACTTTCCGGAGTAGTGAAAATTCATGCGGAAGAGCAAATGTTAAAACTGCTAGACCGGCAGCAGAAGTGGCAGATGATTTTGAATTAATTCATAAATCAAAGTCAGTTTTCGATGTAAATTTTAATCTGTGAAGGTAGACGCTGGTGAAATCAGAAATTTAGAGGTGGTCAAGGCCAAGGAGGTTTAGTTCAAGATACTGAGGAAAGTTAGCTTCAGGTTTAAAAGGAAACTATGATAGTGGAAGAGAGATAAGAAAATTTAAATGTTTTCATCGTAATAAAGTTGAACACATGGGGTTGCAGTGTTGGTAGCTTAAGAAAAGTACCAGGAAGACAGACTTGTTAAAAAAAGATAAGCCAGTGTGGTGATGTGGAAACTTTGATTAATTTAGTGAGGAAAGGCCAAGGTACAGCATATCCCAGGTCTGACCTAGGACACGGCCTGTTTGTCATGATCTGCACGATTATACTGAAAGGCCAATGGGATTTTTAACCACTCGTTCACTATCAATGTGCAACCAACATACTTTGCATTTTGTTTCAGGTTAGCTGGGTGTCAGCGACATTTGGGAATCACTGGTCCCTCTTCTGAGCCCTTTAACCAATCGAACAAGAAATATGCACAATGGGTTCCTAAAACAACACCTTCCAAATACACGACCACCTAGAAGGACGAGGGCCAGCAGATACCTGGAAGTTCCCCTCCAAGTCACTCATTACCCCAACTTGTAAATATATCATTGTTCCTTCACCGTCACTGAGTAAAAATCCTGGAATTTCCTACCTAACAGCAGTGTGGGTAGACCTACACCTCAGGGACTGTAACAGTTCAAGAAAACAGCTCACCACCACCTTCTCAAAGGCAATTAGGGATGGGCAATAAATGCTGGTCTAGTCAATGAAGCCCACATCCGGTAAATGAATAACAAAAAAGATATACATATTGAATAAATAAACTTTCCGTTATATAGTGACATTAAAGTGCTTTCCAAGCAATGAAGTGTCTTTGCTGTACAGTAACTATTGTGATGTAGGGAAACGTGGGAACCAATGAGCAGACAGTGATAATAGCCAGGTAATCTGTTTCAGTGACATTGATTGAGGGATGAATGTTGACCAGGATGCCAGGAAGAAATCCCCTATTTTGATTTGGCTGTCTTTTACACCACTTTTACATTCCATATCTCATCCAATCGCAAAGCATGCCATAAATAGATAGAGAGAATTTTCAGATTCAGAGGTGAGAGTGTCAGTGCTGAGGCAAGGTTGGCACTGGGAAAATTGCTTGATCTCGTTTTCCCATCCATTGATTTTGGATTTTCAAACTCATTTAAGCCCAGAGAACTGAGGTAGCAGTTTGCAAAGGGGCAAGGATTGGGACTTCCTGAGCATGTAAACATAAGAACATAAGAACATAAGAACTAGGAGCAGGAGTAGGCCATCTGGCCCCTCGAGCCTGCTCCGCCATTCAATTAGATCATGGCTGATCTTTTGTGGACTCAGCTCCACTTTCCGGCCCGAACACCATAACCCTTAATCCCTTTATTCTTCAAAAAACTATCTATCTTTACTTTAAAAACATGTAATGAAGGAGCCTCAACTGCTTCACTGGGCAAGGAATTCCATAGATTCACAACCCTTTGGGTGAAGAAGTTCCTCCTAAACTCAGTCCTACATCTACTTCCCTTTATTTTGAGGCTATGCCCCCTAGTTCTGCTGTCACCCGCCAGTGGAAACAACCTGCCTGCATCTATCCTATCTATTCCCTTCATAATTTTAAATGTTTCTATAAGATCCCCCCTCATCCTTCTAAATTCCAACGAGTATAGTCCCAGTCTACTCAACCTCTCCTCATAACCCAACCCCTTCAGCTCTGGGATTAACCTAGTAAATCTCCTCTGCACACCCTCCAGTGCCAGTACGTCCTTTCTCAAGTAAGGAGACCAAAACTGAACACAATACTCCAGGTGTGGCCGCACTAACACCTTATACAGTTGCAACATAACCTCCCTAGTCTTAAACTCCATCCCTCTAGCAATGAAGGACAAAATTCCATTTGCCTTCTTAATCACCTGTTGCACTTGTAAACCAACCTTCTGTGACTCATGCACTAGCACACCCAAGTCTCTCTGAACAGCGGCATGCTTTAATATTTTATCGTTTAAATAATAATCCCGTTTGCTGTTATTCCTACCAAAATGGATAACCTCACATTTGTCAACATTGTATTCCATCTGCCAGACCCGAGCCCATTCACTTAACCTATCCAAATCCCTCTGCAGACTTCCAGTATCCTCTGCACTTTTCGCTTTACCACTCATCTTAGTGTCATCTGCAAACTTGGACACATTGCCCTTGGTCCCCAACTCCAAATCATCAATGTAAATTGTGAACAATTGTGGGCCCAACACGGATCCCTGAGGGACACCACTAGCTACTGATTGCCAACCAGAGAAACACCCATTTATCCCAACTCTTTGCTTTCTATTAATTAACCAATCCTCTATCCATGCTACTACTTAACCCTTAATGCCATGCATCTTTATCTTATGCAGCAACCTTTTGTGTGGCACCTTGTCAAAGGCTTTCTTGAAATCCAGATATACCACATCCATCGGCTCCCCGTTATCTACTGCACTGGTAATGTCCTCAAAAAATTCCACTAAATTAGTTAGGCATGACCTGCCTTTAACGAACCCATGCTGCGTCTGCCCAATGGGACAATTTCTATCCAGATGCCTCGCAATTTCTTCCTTGATGATAGATTCCAGCATCTTCCCTATTACCGAAGTTAAACTCACTGGCCTATAATTTCCTGCTTTCTGCCTACCTCCTTTTTAAACAGTGGCGTCACGTTTGCTAATTTCCAATCCACCGGGACCACCCCAGAGTCTAGTGAATTTCGGTAAATTATCACTAGTGCATCTGCAATTTCCCTAGCCATCTCTTTTAGCACTCTGGGATGCATTCCATCAGGGCCAGGAGACTTGTCTACCTTTAGCCCCATTAGCTTGCCCATCACTCCCTCCTTAGTGATAACAATCCTCTCAAGGTCCTCACCTGTCATAGCCTCATTTCTATCAGTCGCTGGCATGTTATTTGTGTCTTCCACTGTGAAGACCGACCCAAAAAACCTGTTCAGTTCCTCAGCCATTTCCTCATTCCCCATTATTAAAACTCCCTTCTCATCCTCTAAAGGACCAATATTTACCTTAGCCACTCTTTTTTGTCTTATATATTTGTAAAAACTTTTACTGTCTGTTTTTATATTCTGAGCAAGTTTACTCTCATACTCTATCTTACTCTTCTTTATAGCTTTTTTAGTAGCTTTCTGTTGCCCCCTAAAGATTTCCCAGTCCTCTAATCTCCCAGCAATCTTTGCCACTTTATATGCTTTTTCCTTCAATTTGATACTCTCCCTTATTTCCTTAGATATCCACGGTCGATTTTCCCTCTTTCTTCCGTCCTTCCTTTTTGTTGGTATAAACCTTTGCTGAGCACTGTGAAAAATCGCTTGGAAGGTTCTCCACTGTTCCTCAACTGTTCCACCATAAAGTCTTAGCTCCCAGTCTACCTTAGCTAGTTCTTCTCTCATCCCCTTGTAATCTCCTTTGTTTAAACACAAAACACTAGTATTTGATTTTACTTTCTCACCCTCCATCTGTATTTTAAATTCCACCATATTGTGATCGCTCCTTCCGAGAGGATCCCTAACTATGAGATCATGAATCAATCCTGTCTCATTACACAGGACAAGATCTAGGACCGCTTGTTCCCTTGTAGGTTCCATTACATACTGTTCTAGGAAACTATCGCGGATACATTCTATAAACTCCTCCTCACGGTTGCCTTGACCGACCTGGTTAAACCAATCGACATGTAGATTAAAATCCCCCATGATAACTGCTGTACCATTTCTACATGCATCAGTTATTTCTTTGTTTATTGCCTGCCCCACCATCTCGTTACTATTTGGTGGCCTATTCCTGATTTCCACCCAAATGGATTCAACCTTATCCTCCATAGCACCGATGTCATCCCTTACTATTGCCCGGATGTCATCCTTAAATAACAGAGCAACACCACCTCCCTTACCATCCACTCTGTCCTTCCGAATAGTTTGATACCCTCGGATATTTAACTCCCAGTCGTGACCATCCTTTAACCATGTTTCAGTAATGGCCACTAAATCATAGTCATTTACGATGATTTGTGCCACCAACTCATTTGCTTTATTCCGAATACTACGAGCATTCAGGTAAAGTACACTTATGTTGGTTTTTTTACCTCTGTTTTGAATCTTAACATCTCCAGTTTTATTCCTTTTGTTATTACTGGGCCTATTCACTGTGCTCCCCTCAGTCACTGTACCTTGTACTGTCGCCCTTATGGATTTCTGACTATGTCTTCTCTGCCTTGCACTTTTCCCCTTACTTCCTTTTGTTTCTGTCCCTGTTTTACTACCTTCCAACTTCCAGCATTGGTTCCCAACCCCCTGCCACATTAGTTTAAACCCTCCCCAACAGCTCTAGAAAACACCCCCCCTAGGACATCGGTTCCAGTCCTGCCCAAGTGCAGACCGTCCGGTTTGTACTGGTCCCACCTCCCCCAGAATCGATCCCAATGCCCCAGGAATTTAAATCCCTCCCTCTTGCACCATCTCTCGAGCCACGCATTCATCCTATCTATCCTGACATTCCTACTCTGACTGGGGTAGATACGACTGCCATTTGGCTCACTAAAACTGTGCAGCCTACCCAGTACCTGGCAGCGAAAAGCACTCCGCATTGACACTCATTGACATGTTAATTTTTCAAGAGAATCTGCTGGACATTTTCCAAAGTGTGGCTGATTTTAAAAAAAAAAATCAATCTCTTTCCTCTGCTCCTTCCTGAGGAGTTTAGACTCAGCGGTTCAATATAGAGAGCCTTTATCTGAGCTAACAACTGCTGAGTGGATAGACGGAACCTCAGATTCCATTGCACCTGATATAAATCACACAGAGCGCACACCTATTAGCTCATGAATATAAATCACACATTGCTACTAATCATCCAATAACATGTTATTAAGAAATTATATCTGCAGTGTGATGAAGAGGGTATATTATGCATGAATAGTATCATCAGTCAAGCACTTTAAATTCAAGGCTTCTCACTTTAAAAACTTGAACCAAGAGGAGGAGAGTGGGAGATTAATCATTTTACTGGTATACACGAAGACCTACACATTAATTATGACCAAGGTGGGAGCCTTTTTCTTAAATGATCCCTGTGTCAGCTGTCCTGAACATCAGTTAATGGGTGGAAGGACGGGGCAGATAGTGGACAAGATTGTTATTACAGGAGTGCAACTGAGGTATTGTTCAATTAACCACTGTTCATTGAAGGTGTCATAACCATCTTGCTTCTTTGTCTGCATCCACAATGTTCTCTTCCTCTCATGTTGATAATCTTGATCCAATGGTGGCTCCATGTATTGTCCACATTGCGATGGACAGGAGGGGGCGTTAATTTAAACAGCCCCGATTTCTCCTCTCACACCCCTCCGTAAACAGCAAGGTGTTTTTGATTTTTGATTTCCCCCTCTTTTGTAAGTTGTGGCATATTTTTCCCAATCCATCAGCTTTGGAAAGTTCCAATCCTCTATCAATAACCCCACCGCAAACTCGATATAGGGTGGAATCAGAATATTCATTTATTTTCCCCACTCAAATGCTGGAAGGTTATCTCGCTACATAGCCCCTAATACATTCACACAATTACAGACGGACAAGGGAAAGAAAGACCAAAGCCAAAATAAGAATGCTTGTTTCACATGAGTCCAGAATCAGAAGTCCAGTGGTGTATTCCTTCATAATGGTTAGCAGGCTGAAGCTGATGTGAGGTGATCCACTCTCTCGTAGCAATGACCTCCAAGATGGGAGAACCACGTGGAGATGAGCTTGCCTTGCAGTAGGCTCTGGTACAGAAGGTTCCAGCAGAAACAGTGTAGATGCGGGCTGGACCTGCTGCTGTTTTGTTGATGAAAGATGGCAGACTGTGGGCTGAATTTTCCGTTTCTTAGACTAAGTGTTGCTGCCGGCGTTGGAACGGTGGCATTTTATGCCCGAAAAAATGGTGCAAAACCTCCACCGATCCTCCGCCTGGTGGAGGGCAAGCAGGCACGCAGCATGGAGCCCGCAGGTCCGTGGCTGCGCAGGCACACAGCGACAGCCTACATTGGCGTGCAACATGGCGCCGGCCGCACGTGGAACCGGCCTGCCAAATAGTGTCCCCCTTTGGTCAGACTCGCCACCCCCCCCCACCAGTGCCCCCAGCCCCCACCAAACCTTCCTCTGCCCGCGGATCCCCCCCCCCCCCCCCCCCCCGACTGTGCCACTGGACTCAGTCCACAGCTACCACACCAGGTTCCCGAAAGAAAAATAGCACACGCTCCCCACGCTGTCGGGAACTCGGCCCATCGGGTGCGGAGCATCGGGGGAGGGACTCAGATAACGTCCTGAGGCCGTCAATATGGCATGCGGCGTGGAGTACGCCGTTTTGGAGGGGGCGGAGCATCACAAAAGCAGCACCGCCCATGATTTCGGCACAAACGTGGATTCTTCGGCCGATTGCCGAACGTTATTTCGGCTTCGGAGACCGAAGAATCCCACCCTTGTCTTTTAACTTCTCAAGGCAATATTACAGATTCTATCAGCGTGGGGAGGGGACATGTGATGTAATCCCCACTTCTTCCCCTAGGTTTGGACAAAGGTATATTCCTGGTCTGGAGTCTTGAAATGTGTCAAATAAGTGGACCAGGTGTTTCAATGTCTTTTTATCTTCGCAGATGGATCATCTCCATTGGCCAGGGCTTTGCCTCAGAAATGTAAAGTGGCCTTCGTGCATTTCTTTGAAATTTGATTTCCGCAGTCACAGGCAGCATTAGCACCTCTTTGGACATAATGAGGTAGTTGTGGTTTTCTGAAGGCTAGAAATTCCTTTCGTGTGACTCATAGCTAGTCCTTGCTTTAGCCAGTGCAAAGCCTTTTTCCATTATAGTAAAACAAAATGAGAATTATATCCCCCCCTCCCCCTCCCCCCCTCCCTCCCCCCCTCCCCCTCCTCCCCCCTCCCCCACCCCCTCCCCCCCGCCCCCTCCCCCGCCCCCTCCCCTCCCCCGCCCAGTCCCCTCCCTCCGCCCCCGCCCCCACCCACTCCCCTCCCTCCGCCCCCGCCCCCGCCCCCTCCCCTCCCCCCGCCCCCGCCCCCTCCCCTCCCCACGCCCCCGCCCCCTCCCCTCCCCCTCCCCCTCCCCCCGCCCCCTCCCCCTCCCCCCACACCCGCCCCCGCCCCCTCCCCTCCCCCCACCCCCTCCCCTCCCCCCCGCCCCCTCCCCCACCCCCTCCTCCTCCCCTCCCCCCGCCCCCGCCCCCTCCCCTCCCCCCGCCCCCTCCCCTCCCCCTGCCCCCGCCCCCTCCCCTCCCCCCACCCCCTCCCCTCCCCCGCCCCCTCCCCTCCCCCCGCCCCCGCCCCCTCCCCCCGCCCCCTCCCCTCCCCCCGCCCCCTCCCCTCCCCCCCGCCCCCACCCCCTCCCCTCCCCCCGCCCCCTCCCCTCCCCCCGCCCCCTCCCCTCCCCCCGCCCCCTCCCCCCGCCCCCCGCCCCCTCCCCGCCCCCCGCCCCCTCCCCTCCCCCCGCCCCCGCCCCTGCCCCCTCCCCTCCCCCCGCCCCCTCCCCTCACCTGCCCCCTCCCCTCCCCCTGCCCCCTCCCCTCCCCCCGCCCCCTCCCCTCCCCTCGCCCCCTCCCCTCCCCCCCCCCCCCTACCCTCCCCCCGCCCCCCGCCCCCTCCCCTCCCCCCGCCCCCCGCCCCCTCCCCTCCCCCCGCCCCCAGCCCCCTCCCCTCCCCCCGCCCCCCGCCCCCTCCCCTCCCCCCGCCCCCTCCCCTCCCCCCCGCCCCCTCCCCTCCCCCCGCCCCTGCCCCCTCCCCTCCCCCCGCCCCCGTCCCCTCCCCTCCCCCCGCCCCCTCCCCTCCCCCCACCCCCACCCCCTCCCCTCCCCCTCCCCCTCCCCTCCCCCCGCCCCCGCCCCCTCCCCCCCGCCCCCTCCCCTCCCCCCGCCCCCTCCCCTCCCCCCGCCCCCACCCCCTCCCCTCCCCCCGCCCCCTCCCCTCCCCCCGCCCCCTCCCCTCCCCCCGCCCCCTCCCCTCCCCCCGCCCCCCGCCCCCTCCCCGCCCCCCGCCCCCTCCCCTCCCCCCGCCCCCGCCCCCTCCCCTCCCCCCGCCCCCCCGCCCCCTCCCCTCACCTGCCCCCTCCCCTCCCCCTGCCCCCTCCCCCGCCCCCTCCCCTCCCCTCGCCCCCTCCCCTCCCCCCGCCCCCTACCCTCCCCCCGCCCCCCGCCCCCTCCCCTCCCCCCCCCCCCCGCCCCCTCCCCTCCCCCCGCCCCCAGCCCACTCCCCTCCCCCCGCCCCCCGCCCCCTCCCCTCCCCCCGCCCCCTCCCCTCCCCTCCCCCCGCCCCCTCCCCTCCCCTCCCCCCCCCCCCGCCCCCTCCCCTCCCCCCCCCCCCCGCCCCTGTCACTCGAGAGGCTGACAAGCTGCAGCCGGATATCAGCACTCCCCTCCCCACATACACTCATTCCAGACAACAAGATGGCAGCACAAAGAGCAGCACCCTGTTTCGCCAATACAGAACACAAGACCCTGTTGGACGCAGTGGAAGAGAGGCAGGCCATCCTGTTTCCCGGGGTGGGAAGGAGGTTGCCACCCACCACAATGCACCAGGCCGAGGGGCAGAGAGCAGAGGTCATGAGCAACGTGGGTCCCACAGCCAAGACCGACCAACAGTGCCGTAAAAGGCTGCACAACCTCCTCAGGGCAGTCAGGGTGCGTATCCAGCATCACGCCCCTTGCACCAGCCCGCATACCTGTACTATCGCACCCCCCTCCCCAACCCCACCCACCAGCAGTCTGATCGCACCCACTCTGCACCACATGTAGTACCCATGCCTCGCTCCATGGCCGGGTGCCCTGCAACACAAGCCACCAGCTTACCACTCCCTGTGCTGCCCTCGTTCGACTGCCTCACATTGTCCATTTCCTGTCTTCCCCCTGTCCTCCCTCCAACCGCAGAGAGAGATTACAGACCGTAGGGGGCCCGCCAGACACAACGTCCCTTCACTGCTGCATAGCGGTGGGCGTTGAACTTAGTCGGTGAACCCGGAGAGCAGGCCTTCGCCAAGACGGAGATTGGTATCATGGAACCAAGTGAGCCCCTGCTGAGATGCCGAGTCCCTGTGTCACGCAGGGCACCACCCCTGCAGCGCCCACCGCCCCCCCCCCCCCCCCCCCCCCCCCCCCCACTCCAGTACCCCACCACCTCCACACTACCTGGCCCCTGGAAAGGGCAGTCCCATCTATGCTGGAGATGCAGACACACAGGCAGGGACTAGAAAAGGGGGCATCAGCAATCATTCAGCGCCTGCAGGTGCAGTTGGAAGAGTCCAACCGCCTGTAGGGGCAGGAGGTGGTGCAAACCATGAGTGCTACCCAGGGCAACAGTGAACAGGTGACGTCCATTGTGGAGGCCTTGGGGGCAATGGTCATGGCCATGGATAAAGAAGTCCAGTGCCTGGGGTGATCTGTGGGGAGGTAGCTCAGTCACAGGACAGGGCTGCCCTGTCACAGGCAGCTATGTACCAAGGCCATCTGGACATTGCAGCGACGCTCAGAGCTTGGCCCACAACACAATCATGGCTGCGGGCATTGACGGCATTGCCTGGGCGCTGGTTGACCCAGCCAGTTACTGAGGGACATGGTACAGTCCCAGAAGCAGGTGGCCCAATCCCTGTGCTCCATGCCACGAGCATTCAGACCCTGATCAAGACGAGAGCAGGCCTCAGCACTGGCAGCGCAAGGTGGCAGCGGAGCCACAAGAACTCTTTCTGGCCAGACTCCCATTCCAAGGAGAAGCCAATGGGCACACCAAAGGAGGAGAAGGTGATGGGGCCCAGGGCAGTGACCCCGACAGGGAAGGTGCCGGAACACCATAGCGTCTCAGACTACACCCCCCTTCCTGTCCCTGGTGCAAATGATGGGCAGCAGGCAGAATAGGGTGGACTACACTACTTGGGACACCTGAGAGATTGCCAGGCCGGACCAGGCCCGGATGCAACAGAGGACAGCCGCCAAAGGGACCCAGGTCACAGGGTAGGAATCGCAGCAGGCTGTCTCCATTCCTGATGTCCCGGCTGGGGATTCCCCTCGACGGAGCGTGAGGACCCGTAAGGCCAGAAAGTTAGACACCAGTTGAGTTGGCATAATGCAGCACACAGGACAGCGTTAGGGGCGAGGGCACAAACCTGGAGAAATATGTTCACCTGTTCACAATAAACACCTGTTCACAAATGTTCCGACCTGCCTTGGTGCTCTGTCCGAAGGATGTGAGGGGTGGGCTGTGTGGGGCTGGTTGCAGGGAAGGGGGCAGTGATGGGCGACCGCTGGAGGTAGGCATGGGCCAGGCTCCCCAGGTCAGCCACCGCACATCACTCCGGTACCCGCCCCCATTCCTCCCCCTCTCCGACCCCGGACCCTGTCCCCACCCCAAGGATTCGATTGGACTGTGTGATGGGATGAGCAGCTCGCATGCAGGGCTCACCCAGGCGGTCGGTGGAAAGTGCTGCCGTGGACCGGAGTCAGACGTTGTCGAACGGTGCGGAGCATCAGAGCTCATCGCAGAGCAGGTCATCATCACCTTCCATTCCATGAACCAGGCCCACTGATGCTGCCAACCCACGGCCTGCACCCTGTAGTGAGGCAGGTAGGAATCATGGAGGGGGTTGCAGGTGCGGGGGGCAGGGGGGTGGGGTGCAGGGCAGAGAGGGTGGACATGGGAGAAGGTGGTCAGTCTTGGGGGTTTTTTGAGGTGGGATGGGATGTTCTTACTGCCGTCGGCCAGGCCCTCTAGTCCCTGATCCTGGAGGCAATTAGAGAGTCCCTTGTGTGGGCCACATGTCCTGCTAATTCTGGCCCTCTTCCTCATCCTCCTCATTGGACAAGGCCTGCCATTCATCCCCCTCTTTCCTCTCCCATTATCACACCCACCCCTGGCTGTTCCCACTGGCACTCTGCCCTCCACACCGCACCCCTGGCCTTGTCAGTGCCCGGCACCGTGGGGGCCTCTGGTCCCAGCACCCTTTGCTGCCGCTGACGTCACCACCGGCGCATGCGCTGGGGGATTCTCTTCCGCTTCCGCCATGGCGGAGGCAGTGGCAGCGGCGGAGAAAGAGTGCCCATACGACACTGGCCCGCCCGCGGATCGGGGGACCCCGATCGCGGGCCTGGCCACCGTGGGGGCACCCCCCGGCGTCCGATTGCCCCGCGCCCTCCCAGGACCCCGGGGGCCTGCTCACACCGCTGATCCCGCCGCCACCAGAGGTGGTTCAAACCTCGGCGGCGGGAGAGGCATCCCAGCGGCGGGACCTCGGCCCATCGCGATTTCCGGCGGCCCCGGGCGATTCTCTGACCCTGCTGGGGGTCGGAGAATTTCGCCCCTGGTGACTGTAATTATTGGGAAGCCAAGGGCCAAATATTTAAGACATTTTTGGAAGAATTATTGGTTAATTCACTTGTATGTGACTCCTGGATGAGTGGGTGTGGAATTGATTGCACATTTGCCCAGGGTATCAAAACAATGTACTCATCATCAACTGTGCTACCCAAATCAACTTTTTCTCTTAATTCATCAAAGAAGTCAATCAAGTTAGTCAAACAATTTGGTTAACAAATCCATGCTTTTATTTATTAGTCCATACTCTTATGGATTGTTGTTTCGAAAGGTTTCCTCACCACTGACATTAGGTTGACAAGCCTATAGTTGACAGATGCAATTCTCTTCCCTTTTTTGGATGAAAGCCTCCACAATTTCGACCCTTACTTCCTTTGGCAACCTAGGATGCATCCCATATGGACTGTGTGACTTTTCTATTTTAGGGACCACCAACCCTTCAAGTACCTGACATAGACCAATTTTTGGTCTCTCAGACAGTCATGGAATATGGAGAGTGAATGGGAAAGTGGAATGGAGGCACATGAGTCATGATCATATTGAATGGCAGAGCTTATTTATGTTCCAATTGATGTGTTGGGTAAGCTGGGTCTGCGAGGACTGCGTTTGCTGCAGTGGTGAGAGAGACAGGCTTCCAACACTTGAAGAAATGCAACTCGATTTTATTGAACTCTTAACTGTCATACATACTTTAACTGTGGGTTGACACTATGCTGACTTGACTGGAGACCTGAGGCTAACCTGACCAGACTACCTTACGAGCACATGGTGTATGTTCTAGTTGTTTCTCATGGGCTCTGACTGTCTCAGAGGCCGGATCCCAAGAGAGCGGGAAAACTAGTGCCCTCTGGCTTTATATTGGTCGTGTCCTGTCTGGTGATTGGCTGCTGTGTTCTGTGTGTTCATTGGTCAATCACTGCCTGTCTGTACCATCATATACCTGTGTATATTATGACACCAATGAAAATATTTTTGGGTTTCCTTATTTGTAAGGCACTAGTCTATTTTCGTAGTTTCTCTTTGTCCTTCTTTAAGATCCACTCTGTATTTTATCTATTCAGTTCGGCCCTGTATCATATTCTGAAAGCCTACCTTTTCTGTTTTGTTTTAACCTCTAAATCCTTATTCATCCTGGGACGTCCTGCTTAGGATATCCTTCCTTTCTCCTTCATGGAAATATGTCTAATTTGTCCTTGGATTTCCAAAAAGCATTCGATAAGGTCGCACACTGCTGCATAATAAGGCAAGAGCCCATGGTGTTGGAGGTAGTGTATTAGCATTGATAGAGGACTGACTGAGAGAAGGGTTTTCAGGACTAGTGGAGTGTCAAAGGGATATGTGCTGGGGCCACAATTATTCACAATATATATTAATGATTTGGACGAGGGAAATGAATATATTATTGCAAGTTTACGGATGACGCAAAAATAAGTGGGCAGTGGTAATGATGACACAAAGAGTCCACAGAGGAATATAGACAGGTTAGGTGAGTGGGCAAAAACTTAGCAGATAGAATATAATGTAGGAAAATGTGAAATTATGCATTTTGGTCAGAAGAATAAAGGAGCTGAATATTATCTAAAGGAGATAGACTGCAGAAAGATTTGGGGGTCCTTAGGAATAACTCACAAAAAACTAGCATGCAAGTTCAGCAGGTAATTGGAAAGGCAAATGGAAAGTTGCCCTTTATTTCAAAGGGAACGAAATATAAAATAGAGAAGTCCTGCTAAAACTATACATAGCACTACTTAGACCACACCTGGATTACTGTGAACAGTTTTTGTCCTCTTATCTAAGGAAATATGCACTGGCATTGGAGGCAGTTCAGAGAAGCTTCACGAGGTTGATCCCGGGTATGAAGGGATTTTCTTCTGAGGCGATGTTGAGTAGGTTGGGCCTGTACTCATTGGAGTTTAGAAGAATGAGAGGCAACCTTATGAGACATAAAGGATTCTCAGGGGCTTGACAGCGTAGATTCTGAGAGGATGCTTCCTCTTGTGGGAGAGTCGATGACCAAAGTGCATAATCTCAGAGTAAAGGGTCACCCATTTAAAACAGAGATGAGGATGAATTCCTTCTCGCTGAGGGTAGTCAATCTGTGGAATTCTTTGCCACAAATATCTGTAGAGTTTGGGTTGTCAGTGCATTTGAGGCTATCAGCAGCAGCACCCACAGCTGCAGACTGGTTTGCTGACCTTTCGGAATTTCTCCACCTGGAGAAGATTAAGTACGCCATCTGAGGGTCGGAGGAAGGCTTCCTAGATACGTGGGGGCAGTTTGTTGGCCTGTTCCAAAACCTGTTTGAGGCCAGCAACAAGGAGTAAGTTAAGAATAAAAAAACCAAGGGCAGCACGGTGGTGCAGTGGGTTAGCCCTGCTGCCTGACAGCGCTGAGGTCCCAGGTTCGATCCCGGCTCTGGGTTGCTGTCCGTGTGGAGTTTGCACATTCTCACCGTGTTTGCGTGGGTTTCGACCCCACAACCCAAAGATATGCAGGGTAGGTGGATTGGCCATGCTAAATTGCCCCTAAATTGGAAAAAATTAATTGGGTTCTCTAAATTTATATTTAAAAAAAAGAATAAAAAACCAAGATAGTTGAGGACCAAAGGACTGCACAATGCGTGGGGAGGGGGAGGGAGACGGAAGGAAGATGGGAAAACCACAAAAGAGAAGTTACCCCTCTCCCTGAAAATAAAAGCAAAGCAGAGCTGAAGCCAATGGGGGGGAGGGGGATGTAGGGACAGGGGGAGTATGCAAGGAAGGAGAGGAGGCAAGGGGGGGGTGCAGGGGGGGGGGGGGGGAAGGACCATAGACCAATCCAGAGGGCGGCAAAATGTATATAGGGTCAATTAAAAGGACAAGATAAACCTTTCTGTACAATAAAGTAAATTAACGCGGTAAGAAAATGTGATGTATATATACAATTGTTTATAAATATGAGAAATGCCAATAAAAAGATTTTTAAAAAAAGTATGTCTGAGGTTGAGGTAGAGAGATTTTTAATCAGCAAAGGAATGAAGCGTTATGGGAATAAGGCGGGAAAATGGAGTTGAGGATTATCATATCAGATCAGTCATAATCTCATGAAATAGCGGAGCAGACTCGATGGGCTGAATGGTCTACTTCTGCTCCTGCAACTTACGACCGTGAGCCAACTCCTCTGTTCAATTACTGTTTTGGTTACCAATATTTGATTGCAATCCACCCAGACCAGAATTTTTTTCAATTCACTGAAAGTAGCCGTATTTTTATGCTAAAGAACCGTCGGCAAGATTGAAATGTTGGGATGATGCAAATTGGGATTGGCAAGAGGCCAGAATAGGAGAGCTGCAGCAATGTTGTTGCTCAAGCCCTATGTTATGGCAAACTCAGTCTGATTTCCTGTAGAGAGTCAGAGGTTGGTGTTTAATTATAACCCGTGGTCTCCTTAATAAAAGATAAAGGGTGGGATTTACAGGTCTCATCATGCCCTACTTGGCCCGACTCTACTTGGTCATACAACAAAGCCGTTGAATCTTGTGAGAGATTCAACCAATCCTCACTAGACATTGTGATTTGGATTTTGCCCTCACTGGGCGTGATCCAGATATACATATTAAAATGAATCATTAGGCTCACTTAAATTTGTCTGCACCATATTCTCCTGGGGCCCGGGAACTCACAGGCTCCCAAGCAAGACCTTGACCGGGTACTGTTTAGTACTGGCCCACATAAATGTGGACTAGTTGTAACGGCACCTGAGGGGGTCTCCTTCCGGGTGGTCAGGTTCTGGATTGGGTGGTACTCTGGCACGCAAGCTAGCACCCATTCACTGCCAGGTGCCAGTAACAAGGTGCCCAGGTGCCAGGTTGCCTGTGCCAGGATCAGGCCCAGGGTCCTTGCCCTTAGGAGGTGGAATGAGACAGGGCTTGAGGACCCCAGAAGAGGTAAGTTGAGTGTAGTGGGGGGCCGGGAGGGGGTGTCCAGAGGCCACAGTGGGTTGTTGTGGGGGGGTCGAGAGATCGGGATTGCCTTTAAAAATTATGTCCCAATCCGCAAGTACTGTTCCTGTACTGGCGAGCTGAGCTCATCAGTGCAGGAAAAGATATAAGTCGAGCCTCAATGGGGCATTTCTTGTCAAGGCCCAAAAAAATGCAAAGTACCGTTGAATAGCCGGGTGTTGCTCGGCCCCCACTCTGAACGTTTTCCGTTGAATCACGCCCAAAGTATTTATGCAAGAAGCTAAGTCTAAGCATAACTAAGCAATGCTGCCTGCAGAGAGATAGCCACGTAAAACCGGCCTCCTAACTGCATAAGCTGTGTGGTATGGTCTTGATTGAACCCAGGAGGTGTTGATGCTGAGTTACAAAAGAGTCTCAAGAGGTTCTCCATCCTGCAGCTTGTAAGCAGATCTCCCACTCCCCAATGTGGATGTAACTGTAGTGGTGCTTCTCACTGTAGGAATGGGTGACATTGGAGTTGTGTAAAATGCTAGATTCAGCCAGTATAGTTGGTATAATCGCCATCTTCTTTGGCTGCCAAGAGAAGAATAATCAATTTAATAATGCTTTATTAAGACCATTGAAATGCATGGAGCAAGGGATTAGTGTGTTACATTGAAATCTGAAACATGGGGCTTTAAGGGAATGAATAGTAAATGAATAAGAAAATAAGTATGAAAGCCAAAAGATACATCATGAGTTTTGGGGTACTCTGTTCTCTCTTCACAAACCATCCATATTCATAGTGTTATATTACCCTTGGTGGTAATATATTGTGTTCTTTGCCTTTTGATCCAGAATGGTCCGTTGAGTTGATGACAAAGAATCCACCAATCATTAGATTGAACCAAAACTAATTTATTGGATAACGATTAATTAAATGAAGTTTGCACACGCTACTCAGTTATAGTTAATAATAAAGTAATATTGAATCTGTCCAGCAGTAATCAATAATCTAGTCGTCACTAATAATATCCTTGTGTTAACTCTCTCTAATCTAATCTACTCCTCGCGCTGTTCTCAGACTTTCTCCTTTGCCAACTACCCAGCGTTCCCTGAGGTCTGATTTATATACTGAGAATTGATGGTGCCCTCTAGTGTTTGAGTTACACAGAGATGCAATAATTAACCCTTCACTAGCTTGCCTCTATACATATCATTACACATAGCTTATGTGATTTCACCACTTGTATCCAAATGCAGTCCTTCCCTTCCACAAGAGATGAGAGGAACATATGAGGAGCCAAGAGTTCCACCAGAAACACTCCGTGCAGCCAGATTATGAGCATATCAACATACACCTGGAAAAACTGTGTGAGATGATTATGGGGGACAGAAACTTAATTAACACATCATAAGACCTGACAGACATTTCCCCCCTAATAAACAGCTTCAAAAACAGATTAGCTCGATATATATCTCATTGCCTTTTGGGAACTTGGGAATTTCATAGAATCATAGAATCCCTACAGTGCAGAAGGAGGCCATTTGGCCCAATGAGTGTGCACCGACCCTTGGAAAGAGCACACTACCTATGTGCACTCTTCCATTCACCCTGCCCTATCCCCGTAGCCCCATAAACTAATCCCTGGGTAGGGGCAGCACGGTGGCGCAGTGGGTATCACTGCTGCCTCACGGCGCCGAGGTCCCAGGCCGGGATAAGGAGTGGTCCAACTTTACCAGACGGTACAACTTCACACATGTCACGTCCAGTCCCCTTTACCCCCAATCCAATGGTAAAGCAGAAAAGGGAGTGCACATTGTAAAACGACTCCTGTGAAAGGCGGTCGATACTGGTTCTGATTTTTACCTTGCCCTGCTTGCCTACCGCTCCGCCCCCTTGTCCACCGGCCTGTCACCGGCTCAACTACTCATGAATCGCACGCTGCGGATGACGGTGCCATCCATTCATGTCCCGGGCTTAGACCACGTTCCGGACCTTCGCCGGATGCAGCTGTCCCGAAATCCCGGCTCTAGGTCACTGTCTGTGTGGAGTTTGCACGTTCTCCCCGTGTTTGTGTGGGTTTCGCCCCCACAACCCAATGATGTGCAGGGTTGGTGGATTGGCCACGCTAAATTGCCTCTTAATTGGAAAAAAATTGGGTACTCTAAATTTATAAAAAAAAACTAATCCCTGGACACTAAAGGGCAGTTTTACCACGACCAATTGGCCTAATCGCACATCTTTGGATTGTGGGAGGAAACCGGAGCACCTGGAGGCAACCCACACAGACATGGGGAGAACATACAAACTCCACACAGACAGTCACCCAAGGCCGGAATTGAACCTGGATCCCTGGCCCTGTGTGGCATCAGTGCTAACCACCGTGCCACAGTTTTGTCCAATTTGATGCTACATTTGCCCACAAAACAATGTTGGTTAGTTTACAAATAATTCATTGACAGATCTTTGGGACATCTTGGGGCATGAAAGTTACTTTATAAAATATTCCATCCAATATAATTCTCACAGTCTCAGTCACAGCGGTATATTTACAACATCATAAACAAATCTGATTGGAATCATTCATTTCCTTCTCGTCTCAGGAAAACTTCACTCAGTCAATGAAACTTCACCTGACTTGCCTCTCACAGCCTGTTTGCGCACTTACCCTTTCAACCCTGCGCAGACAAACAAAACAATTCTTCCTCTCGGCTCCCAGGCCTAGGCTGCAGGTTGTATCGATGGCCTATCTGTGCTGCTCTTTTCTGCTAAACCATCTCTACTCCAAAGAGAGCCACTCCGTTGTCTCCAGGACATCTCACAAACCCACCCCCTAATCAGTGAATGAGGATATTATACACACCGAGTTTTGATAGAATCTAATGGCAGAATTAGGGCAAACCAAGAGCCCTTTAAGAGCTGCTGCCACAGTCTACACTACAACCTTGGAGCTTTCTGAGTGCATCATGCACCAAACGTGACACCAAAAATATGATCATAAGCTGACCTTGTATTACCGAGTGAAGTGAGTTCAGATAGAGACAGAAGCAAAGGAGCACTCAATCTTCAAGGGGGAAATGTTACCAACTGATACATTTCTGTGAATTATGAAGTGGAACAATGCAAGCTTGAAAAAAAATTCATACCCCAAAACAGCTGTTTCTCACATTGCATATATATTTGTAGGAAACAAACCACCCTAGCTTCAAATTACCGGCATTAAATATGCAACATACACCTTGATTGCTAGTACTTTTTTTCTATTATTTATTTCCCACAGTTTAATAACATGTTTTCATCTTTGCCTTGTTTTAAATGCAGATAGGAATAAATTCTAGGATTTTTTTTGTCTCATGCTATTTTAATCCCGAGATCAGAGCAATTATGTTTCTGGTTGTACCTTCTGTCTTTAGAAATCCTTAGATTCACCCTTCAGCATTAATGGACACTTCATTCATTACTGAGGAGACCAGGTACAACATCCCAATCCTATAGCTTCAGCCAGAAAACAGTTAAAATAAAACACACTAAAATTTTCCAATACATCATGATTTTAATAAAAGGATGCAAAGGGTATTAATAAAGGGTTCTCTTTTGTTTGAGCACAGTTTCAAAATGTTCTTCTACTGCACCCAGTTCATGTCCACAGGCACTGCACCTGCTTGATTAGTGCTGTGAGTTCAACATCCATTAATAAATATTTTAATAAGATTTCCTCCCAGTCGTGGAGAGTGAAGCTGGGTTTGCTTTCTGGTTCCACATGAGATCATTCCCAAAATGAAATATTTGCACTGAAGTTTCCTTTATTATATTTTGGTCTATTAACCTTTTAATGATATACTTACACTATAAAACAGATAAAAGGCCCAGGCTGCAGGGCACATATCTTTCAAACTGTTTCAGTTTGCACAAAATATCCCACATTAAATGGAAGTGTGCAAGACTCCCAACAAGGATAAGATCAATCACTTTATTTGTTTCAAAGAAATCATGTTACTGCCCCAAGGCCTGACCCTTTCAACACATTGGAAACTAAAAGCAGAAATGCGGGGCTTCATACACAAATGGCTCTTGCACCCTCATACTGCTTCTTCTTGTGATGATTTTAGTCGCAAAGTATTTTGACCACAAAATTCAGCTCTGCAGCACTCAGCTTTTCAGTGTTACGATTGCAGATTTGCTTCTAAGATGGTGCCTGCAGCACGTGTACACAAACACATGCACGGGATATGTCCACCAGAAAAATGCAGAGACAGCAGATTGTGATATCAATCAGTATGTAACGCTGATGTTAGGTGATTGTTACCATTTGGAGCTCAATTCTTCAGCTATCTCCCTCTTAAAGAAGCAAGCTTAATATGAGTTTGCAGAAAGAAGGAGTGCTAGTTAAAGGAATCATCAACTACTTACAGGTTAGTGGTTTTTGCTGCAACTGGAAAATTATTTGGCTTCCCGTGTGTTGAAAGTTGCTGAAGTTTACAAGGATTGATTTGGCATTGCTATAGGATTTTATCCAGTCTGTAAGGATTCTGTGCAAACCACTTTCTCCCAGATGTGGGTGCAGCAGCACATATTCTGCTTGGCCTACAGCATGACAGGAGAATAAGCAAAGGTGATGCAAACCAAGGCAAGCTGCTGGAAGAGGAAGGAGAAGGAAGAGGGGAAGAAGGGCAGCTACTGGCCACATCCACCCAGGGCGTTCATGCAACAATTTTCTGATTTGCACCTCTGCAGGAAGTGTTCCCGAAATCGCTACTTCTTCACTGAAATTTCTACCTGCTGTCTGTCGTAATATCCACTCATGTATATAATGAGATGCAGACAGGCAGTGCTTGACACACAGGATGACCAATGAACACGCAACACAGAACAACCTATCACCAGACAGGACAGCACCACTATAAAGCCCACAGGGTATTAAGACTCCCGCTCTTTTCGGGACCCAGATTCTGAGACTGTCAGAGTGCTCAAGTTAGTGGGCACAACTGCCATATAGTAGTTAGTAAGTCTGGTCGAGCCAGTAAGAGGTCATCAGTAGGATTAATAGAGTGTCAACCCACAGCTGAACATGTACAGCAGTTCATAGTTAAATAAAAAGTGTTGGATCATCTCCGGTGTCAGACGTTTGTTTCTAGCTTCCCTGCATCCAGTTGCAGTCAACGTCGAACCAACCTGCCGAACACATCACTGTCTGAGAGCAGAGTGAGGACAGCTTGCTTGTAACTGTGAAGGGGTCTGTGGCTATGAGCTTTAATGCACCTGGCTCTTTCCACACTGGAGCAGACAGTATTTGCAACATCTCCCAGTTTGTCATCTAGTGTTGCATAAGAGAGATCACTGACTGTATTCCAGCAGAACTAAATACATTTCTTTCTCTCTTTCTAGAAAGCAACAGGCAGAGTTCACGGTGTCATAATCCTGCATGTAGATCACTTTGTGGGGGCCACATATTAACTCCAGGATGTACCACACTCGCTCAATGCCTTGCTGGTGTGTGACCATACATTGAGGTTCTGGAAACAGTCATGATGCCTTCATTCTGCGGCAGTGATCATGCCAGCTTCATGAATCACGCATGCCAAATCAAAGGGTGGTAAGTTATATTCTTTGATGGCACGGCTAATGACTCCACTGTACAACCTACACACACATGGGCTGCATCTTTATAGTTAAGGCCACCCTGCCATATGGAATAGAGCATACCGTTCGGCTGTCTAAACAATAGCTTTGATTTAATGGTCGTGTCGTGCTCTCGCTCGAGAGAAACCAAGAATCACCAATTAAAGTCAATCTCCAAGCAATTATCTCAGTCATTTTCAAACCCAGGGTCATGACCCAAAGGTTGGACACAGGCGGGGAACGAAGGTTGCAGAGCCATGCGTCGCGGTCTTCCCGATCACGGGGCTATCCGTCGTGACGTTCCGGATCACGGGAAGTAGTGCCTAACAGCATGACCAGCTTCTGAAAGTGCTGGCCGTAACCGGCTTTCAAAATGCCGGTTATTTCACGCATGTGTGCACCCTCAGCTCCCTGAGCAGTGCACAGGCCCGGAGCCTAGCGGCGCAGAACACCTCCTCCTGATGTCAGCATGCTGACCCAGGATGAAACTCTTTTTAAAATTGCAGGAGTCTCCCTGCTTGGAGGGGTGGCAGAGAGCCGGTCACGCGCCCTGCGCACCGATGTTGCGTGTTGTGGATGCGAGAGAGATTCCTCCATTTTGAATCTGCCAGCAGGGCTGGTGTGAACTCCAGGGCATCTAGTGAACAACCCATGAAGAAGAAGCTGAAATCAGGACCAAAGCAGCATAAAGATGATTTCTTGAGATATAGGTTTATTAATTTTGCCAGTGCAAATCAGGATTCAAAGTTCATGAGTGTTATGTGCACAGAAGCACTGGCAAATTAAAGTTTAAAACACTCAAAACTTCAAAGACGTTTGAAGACCGAGCACGATGATTTTGTTAAATAGATGCAGTGAGATCTTAAATCATCAGCTAAAGTCATTATCAGAAATGTAACATTGAATGAGAAAGTAAGTGAGGACCAGGCAGGCTCACCTGTCACATTAAAGGTAAGTGAAAATGGTGGGTCACGAAGTTCAGGTGGCGTGGATCGCGAAGGTTGGCTGGCATGAGTCCTGAAAGATGGCCAGTTGGTAAAAATGGGTCTCGGGCAAAAAAGTTCGAAAAACATTGGCCACGGCAGCTACATTCGCGACCCATCATTTTCACGTACCTTTCATGTGAAGCGGTGAGGGTCCGGCAAGCCCAGAGGGCCAGGGAGGCCCTTATCCTCGCCCATTTTATGTAGAATATGGCTTGGTCCATCATCTCACCCTCTTCCCACCCACTGTCCCAGCACACTCATGCCCCCATCCCCACCCGGCCCAACTCATCTTCCCCAACCCCACAAACTGCTCTGTTCTACCCTCCCAGGGTCTGTATTACATCACTCCAGGGTGATGGGCCTGTGTTGGCACTGTCAGGGGGTCCATGTTGAAGGCAGGAGGGTGCAGATACCCCGCTGTGAGCTGAGTACTGGCACTCCTCATTATGCCATAGACTGACTCCTCACGCCCATCACCTGGACGTGGTATGCCTTGGCTCAGGGTCGGGGGGTGACAAAACCAGGACAACCTGCCCAGGGCTGGGCCAGGGGTCAGACGCTGGCCCGCATTGCGGAAAGAAGGCTTCACATGTCTCGGGTGCAACGTGTTTTACTGTTGTGCAATAGTGACCCCAACTGTCCCGAGCCCCCAATGATGCTGCCCCTTCCTCACCCCTCCCCCCTCCTCCATGCCCCCTCGTCTCCATGCCCTTCTCCACCCCCTTCCTTCTTCTCCACCCCAGTGTTCTCTAACTGCTTGGCCTTCCATGCTCTGCCGCTACGCCTGTCCCTGGGATGCATATCAGTGGTGGAGGCAGCCTGCTGTTTACCGCATCCTGTGGCCTTTGATGCCCCTGGCGGACATCCTGGGGCCGGAGGGCCCAGGCCCACCTGCCAGCGGCACATGCCCTGCATGCCACCATGTTCTGGACACTGACTCCGAGAAGTGTGGTTGTCGGGGTGGCCGCCGTCGCCGCCCCTTAGGGAACCTATGTAAGGATTTAGAGCAGAGGGAATCAAGAACAAGAGAAAAAGACAGCAAAGAGAATAAGAAAAGTGCTAAGCAGAGAAATCAAGGGCTTGTATCAGATAACAAAATAGCAGAGACGGAAAAGGAACATTAAAAGGACTAGCCTTAAGAACATGCGGAGCATTCAAAATAAAATGGATAAATTAGTCGCGCAGATAGATGTAAAGGGTTATGATATAGTTGGGATTAGAGAGACATGGCTCCAAGGTGACCAAGGATGGGAACTAAACGTTGAGGGCTATTCTGTTTTTAGGAAGGACAGACAGAAAGGAAAAGGTTGTGGAATTGCATTGTTGATTAAAGAAGATATTGATACAATATTGAGAAAAGATATAAGCACAGATTATGTGGAATCTGTCTGGGTCGAGTTAAGAAACACCAAGGGACAAAAAACATTAGTAGGAGTGGTATAGAGGCCACCAAACTGCAACGGTAATGTTGGGAATGGGATTAGTCAGGAAATCAGAGGTGCATGTATTAAAGGAACATCTGTGATTATGGGTGACTTAAATCTGGAGATAGATTGGGTGAGTCAAATTAGTCACAGTACAATAGAGGAGGAATTTCTGGAGTGTATACGGAGTGTTTTTTTTGGACGAATACGGTGAGGAGCCAACAACGTTGAGGGAACAGGTCATCTTGGACTGGGTGTTGTGCAATGAGAAACAATTAGTTGGCAATCTAATTGTGAGAGAATCCTTGGGGATGAGTGACCATAATATGATAGAAGTATTTATCAAGGTGGATAGTGAGGTAGTTGATTCTGAGACCAGGGTCCTGAACCTCAATAAAGGTAACTATGATGGTATGAGGCATGAACTGGTTATGATGGACTGTGAAACATTACTGGATGGAAGGACAGTGAACAGGCAATGGGAGACATTCAAGGAACAAATAAGTGAACTCCAAAAGTTGTTTATACCTATTTGGTGCAAGAGTAGAAAAGTAACTGTGGCTAAACCATGGCTTACAAGGGAAATTAGAGATAGCATTAGATTCAAAGAAGAGGCATACAAAAAGCAATAGACTTGAGGATTGGGAACAGTTTAAAATTCAGCAAAGGTGGATCAAGTCATTGATTAAGAAGGGGAAAATACAAGATGAAAGTAAACTTGCGGGGAACATAAAAACTGACTGTAAAAGTTTCTATTGGTCGGTAAAGAGAAGAAGATTGATAAAAACGATGTAGGCAGCCAGAAACGGCAGAATTCATAATGGGGAACAAAGTGAATGTTTAAAATGGTAGATGGTATGCTAATCAAATGAGCTGCTTTGTCTTGGATGGTGCTGAGTGTTTTAAGTGTTTATTGAGATGCACTCACTCAGGCAAGTGAAGAGTATTCCATCAAACTCATTGTGCCTTGCAAATGGTGGTGTGTCAGATGAGTTAGCTACTATAGAATTCCCAGTTTTGACCCACTATTGTAGCCACTGTTTTTATATGGATGGTCCAGCTTGGTTTCTGGTCAGCATTTCCTGATCTTAGGGTGTATTAATGTAACAGAACATTGTCCAATCATCAGCAAATATCCTCATTTCTGACCTATTGTGGGAGGAAAGTCATTATAAAGCAGCTGAGGACAGACTGACCCAGGATACTGGTAGGAAGGACTCATACAACGAGGTCTGGGGGCTGAGATGATTGGCCTCTAACAATCACAATCATTGCTGAAGAAAGGGACGTGTCCATGCTTTTCATTTGCACTCATCAGGGGGACATTCAATGAGAATACCAGTGTAAGGGACTGATCAGTGTAGGACGAAAAGCTTCAATATATCTCTTTTTCAGAAATACTCTGTACTACCAATCAACTAATCACAACCATCTTCCTTTGTGCTCGGTATGACTCCAGCCAGTGAAGAGCTTTCCCCTGATTCCCACTGACATCAATTTTATTTGGGCTCCTTGATGTTATACTTGGTTAAATACTGCTTGATGCCAAGAGCAGTCACTCTCGCCTCACCTCTGGAATTCAGCTCTTTTCCCCATGTTTAAACCAAGATTGTGAGGCGATCTGAATCCGAATGGTAGTGGTGAAACCTAAACTAAATACTGGTGAACAGTGTTGCTGAGTAAATGCCGCTTAAAGGTGCTTTCGATGCCACCTTCCATTACTTTGCTGAGAGTACATTGATGAAGCAACAATTGGTTGGATTGTATTTGTCCTGGGTTTTGTGGAATAGACTTTTCTGGGAAATTTCACCCTTTGTGGGGTACACGTGTCCATGTACGGTTGGATGGATGTAAATGTGCACGTATGGGTGGGTGTCAACATGTTTGTGTGTACACTTCTGCGTAAATATAAATATGTGTCAATGTTACCTAAGTGCAAGATATGGGTCATCACTGTCTCGGCAGTGGCCATTTTTGCAAGGTACCGGACTATAGCTGTTGCCCACATAACTGCAACCTTCAAAGATGGATAAAACGATGAAACAGCACCACATGGAGATTTTACTGGCATTGATAACTGCCTGCTGTATTCTTTATTTGTTAAATGTGCTACCACATGTACTGTTTATACCTGGGGAAGGGGTTCACCTCTGTTAGAACTAAATATATTCAAGAGGTGGCTAATATATTTAAGAGGTGGCTAATATATTCAAGAGACGGCTAATATATTCAAGAGGCGGCTAGATATAGCACTTGGGGAGAATGGGATCAAAGGCTATGGGGAGAAAGCAGGATTAGGCTATTGAGTTGGATGATCAGCCATGATTGTGATCCTGCTCCTATCTTCTATGTATCTACGTAAAGGAGTCTTAAAAATCAGAAGGGTGAATTTATTCACACATAACTAGGTAACTCTAACTCTGATTTTTGGCACTGACTACCAATATAATTTACACACATTTGAAATTCGACTGCTGCCCATCAGAGAAGTGTGCCACATTGTAGGCAAAATGTAATCGTATCAGAGTTATTGTGAATTGGCTCCACTGTAAACTAGAGTTTTTGGACCCAACATTAACTTTGGTTCGAACCTAGTGTTTGCACTGACACCAAGACCAGTGTCAGTCAGGTAATAAGTGAGGCATTAGTTCAGACACCAACTCAACCTGTATTTTCACTGGATTTTATTAGTGAGTACATGAGTACATCCCTACATCCCTCCCAATCCCAAGAAGAGCATCATTGTCTCGAGCACCAAGGTGAAAAATACATTTTATTTTGTGGCAGCAACAAAATGTACTGGCATAAGGCTCACTGTCCTGGGAACTGTGGATCCCTCCGATTGTCTCTACCTCTGCGTTCAGGATTAGCTCATCATATACACGGTGCCGACAGGGGTATTGGCAGCTGTGCTGATGCGTAAAATCTCGGTCACATCACGTTTAAACACCGACATGTTCTGTGTAAACCTGCAATTGGGGAAGAAATCAAACAGGATCAGGATGTCTACATTCAAAGGGAATCACATTTAAAAAACAAACAACTGAAAAATAAGTCTGTGTCTGAATTTTAAAAAACCTTTTCCCTTTAGCTTTTACCTTTGCTGGAGGTACCAGTCTGCTAGCATCACACCCAAGAGTCAATTCTTCATGTGAATACAAACAGTAAAGGAATGATTTTAATCCTCACCCCCAAACCTCACTAGAGGAAATTGGATGGAAGCGGGTATTGAAATACAAGCATGAAATCACACTACCCTTTCAACCTTAGTTCCTGGATGGTTGAAGCCTCACTCAGGTTGTACCCTTCTGAATTGATGCAAATTGGCAGTCTCATTACACATAGTGACTTAGAACCATTTTAATGATCTGCTGAGTAAAGTGCCACTCTGGATGCTCAGCTCAGCAGAAGCTCAGTATAAGGTGAGGTTGAAACCTGCTTTTGTAGCTGAAACAGGAGGGTTCCTTGAGGACAATACTGCTCTTCCACTTCACCGTTTGTCCCCTTTTGATTCCACTTGCCCCCTGACAACCTACTTGACTAGCAGTTTGTAGAACCAAATACCAGAAAGCAATTTACATTGGGTGGCCTCTGATATTAAATGGCAAGTACCCAGCAAGTTGCTCTGAATGCCTATTTCAGACGGGATCTACCACATTCAATGAGGCTCATCTCTTAAAATGGACTGAGCTTGCACCTCAGAATTGCAGAATTGTTAGGCGCAGTATACAGGTACTATTCCCTCTCTCTCTCACCAATGCACACTTTCCCCTTTCACACACTCTCACCCCTCTCTTTCATCCACTCACACTCGCCCCTCTTTCTCTCACACATGCACTCTACCCTCTCTCACTCACACACACTGTCACCTTTCTCTCTCACACAAACTCTTAACTTTTTTCTCTCACACCCGCACACTCAGACACACACATTCTCCCCTCCCACACACACACTCTTCCCTTCCCCACACACTCTCCCCTCTTTTTCTCTCTCACACAATCACACTCTCCTCTCTCTCACACAGTCACACTCTCCCCTCTCTATCAGACGCACACTCTCCTCTCTCACACGCACATTCTCTTCTCTCCCACACACACTCTCTCCCTCTCTCTCACATACAGGCACACCTTCCCCTCTCACACACATGCATTCTCCCTCTCACACAGCACACTTTGCCCTCTCTCTCACACACATACATACACACTCCCCCTCTCTCTGACACACACACACTTTCCTCTCTCGCTCTCACACCTACATTCTCTTCTTTCTCTCTCATACACACACACAGACTCTCTCTCTCTCTCTTTCATTCTCACACATGCAATCTCCCCTCTCTTTTTCTCACACGCTCTCCTCTCTCTCGTCCACGCACACTCTCCCCTCTCCCACACACACTCTTCCCTCTGTATACCAAGAACTGGGATTCCGTTGCAACAGCTATGCTTCCACATACCAAATGTAAAAGTTCAGTTGGTGGTCTGCAGGTACTGGGAAATAGTAGGGGGTGATGTTTCAGATGGAGAAGGTGGTGGGGGATCAGGGGCCCAGGTGCATGATAGTGACGGGTGTGCTGGAGGGGAGCTTGGTGGCATTGGAAAGCGCATATGGCCCCAATTGGGATGATGCAGGGTTCATGAAGAGAGCATTGGGTACCATTCCGGCTATGGATACCCATGAGATTTTTACGCCCGAGGGACAGAGGGTATTTGTTTTTCTCCCCAATGCACAAGGCGCTTTGGAGGATTGACTTTTTTGTGGTGGGAAGGTGCTGTTGGCCAGAGTTAAGAGGACAGATTTTATTCGGCAATCATGATCTCGGATCACGACCAGCATTGGATGGATGTGGTATTGGAAGGGGGCAGTCCAGAACCCGGGGTGGAGGATGGATGTGGGGCTGTTGGCAGATCGGAGCTTCTGTGACAAGTTAAGGAAGGTGATTGAGGAGTATATGCAGTTCAATTGCACGGGGGAAGTTTCAAGCTCGGTGGTTTGGAAGGTTCTGAAGGTGGTGGTGAGGGGGGAGGTGATCTCGTTTAAGACCAAGGTGGAGAGGGAGAAGAGTAAAGAACTCCAATGACTGATAGAAGATATTTTGATGGTGGATGGGAGGTTTGCAGGTGACCCAGACCCAGGCTCCTGGCGAGGTTTGGCCTATTGTCCATGGGAAAAGCGGTGCATCAGTTGAGAAGAGTGAGGGGGGCTTTCTATGAGTATGAGGAGAAGGCAGGTCGTCTATTGGCAGGTCAGCCTCGTAGTGAGGTCGCGACGAAGGAGATCGCCCAAAAAAGTGACTAAGTGTCATTGGATAGCAGTGGGGAACGCGCCGGCAGAGCTGGCGGGAAACTTCCTTCAAAACCCGCCACAGATGAGCTTAGAAATCTTTGGGGAGAGTCAGGCCCAATGTATCGATGGATGGACAACTACGTTTGCCTCTGTAAAATATGGACCTTGATTATGACATGACACCATCATCATTTAACTTGAATTCATTGGCTCAGCTTACCTGTCTCTGTTCTTGATGAGCAAATTCTGTTCCACTCCTTCCATTAACTTCTCAAAACATGCGTTCAGTGTTTGCTGCTGCTCAAGGCCCTGGCTGCTTATCAAATTGCTTCTCAACTCACCGAAATACTGCAATTAGCAAGCACAGTGAGTAAAAAAATCAACTGAGTTTCACTGCACAGCACTCACAGTGTTAACTTCTGAGTGAATTTTGGTCTCAATTCTTTAGGCTCCAAACCTGAAGCTTAACTGTGCTCAATCACCAGGATATTCAGTGTAGAGGCATACTAGTGTGAAAGATGTGACAGAAGAAATAGTTCAAGAGTTGAAAAAACGTGTCAACATGAAATGAAAATATGGACGTGAGCTGCTCTGAAGAAAATCGATCTTTTCAGTCAAAGTTACAGAGCGAATTTCATTAACATAGAACATTACAGTACAGCACAGTACAGGCCCTTCAGCCCACGATGTTGTGCCGACTATTTATCCTAATCTAAGATCAACCTAACCTACACCCCTTCAATTTACTGCTGTCCATGTGCCTGTCTAAGAGTCGCTTAAATGCCCCGAATGACACTGACTCCACCATCTCTGCTGGCAGTGCATTCCACACACCCACCACTCTCTGTGTAAAGAATCTACCTCTGACATCTCCCCTATACCTTCCTCCAATCACCTTAAAATGATGTCCCCTCATGACAGCCATTTCCACTCTGGGGAAAGGTCTCTGGTTATCCACTCTATCCATGCCTCTCATCACCTTGTACACCTCTATCAAGTTACCTCTTTGCCTTCTTTGCTCCAGTGAGAAAAGCCCTAGCTCCCTCAACCTTTCTTCATAAGACATGCCCTCTAGTCCAGGCAGCATCCTCGTAAACCTCCTCTGTACCCTCTCCAAAGCATTCACATCCTTCCTATAACGAGGCAACCAGAACTGGACACAATATTCCAAGTGTGGTCTAACTAGAATTTTATAAAGCTGCAGCAAAACCTCGCGGCTCTTAAACTCAATCCCCCTGTTAATGAAAGCCAACACACCATACGCCTTCTTAACAACCCTATCAACCTGGGTGGCAACTCTGAGTGATCTATATACGTGAACTCCAAGATCCCTCTGTTCCTCCACACTTCCAAGAATCCTGTCTTTAACCCTGTATTCAGCATTCAAATTCAACCTCAACCTTCCAAAATGAATTACTTCACATTTATCAAGGCCATGGTCCATCTGCCACTTCTCAGCCCAGCTCTGCATCCTGTCAATGTCCTGTTGTAACCTGCAACAACCCTCAACACTATCCACAACTCCCCCAACCTTTGTGTCATCGGCAAACTTATTAACCTACCCTTCCACTTCCTCATCCAAGTCATTCATAAAAACCACAAAGAGCAGAGGTCCCAGAACAGATCCTTGTGGGACACCACTGGTCACCGACCTCCAGGCAGAATACTTTCCATCCACTACCACTCGCTGTCTTCTTTCGGTCAGCCAATTCTGTATCCAGACAGCCAAATATCCCTGTATCCCATGCCCCCTAACTTTCTGAATGAGCCTACCATGGGGAACCTTATCAAATGCCTTACTGAAATCCATATACACCACATCCACTGCCCGACCTTCATCATTGTATCTCGTCACATCCTCAAAGAATTCAAAGAGGATTGTGAGGCAAGACCTGCCCCTCACAAAGCCATGCTGACGATCTTTAATCAAACTATGTTTTTCTAAATAATCATAAACCCTATCTCTCAGAATCCTTTCCAATATTTCTCTGATAACAGACGTAAGACTGATTGGTCTGTAATTCCCAAGGATATCCCTATTCCCTTTCTTGAACAGGGGAACAACATTCGCCTCCTTCCAATCATCCGGTACTAATCCAGTGGAGAGTGAGGACACAAAGATCATCGCCAACAGCGCAGCAATCTCCTCCCTCGCTTCCCGCAGTAACCTTGGGTATATCCCGTCAGGCCCAGGGGACTTATCTATCCTGATGCTTTTCAAATTTCCAGCACATCCTCCTTCTTAATATCAACCTGTTTGAGTCTATCAACCTGGTTCACAGTCCTCATGAGCAACAAGGTCTCTCTCTCCAGTGAATACTGAAGCAAAATATTCATTTAGGGCCTCCCCCATCTCCTCAGACTCTAGGCACAAGTTCCCTCCACTATCCCTGATCGGCCCTACTCTCACTCTGCTCAGCCTCTTATTTCTCACGTGTCGAACGAGTTGGGGTTTTCCCTAATCCTTCCCTCCAGGGCTTTTTAATGCATCCTTCTAGCTCTCCTCAGTCCATTTTTGAGTTCCTTCCTGGCTACCTTGTAACCCTCAAGAGCCGAGTCAGACCCCTGCTTCCTCAACCTTACGTAAGTTTCCTTCTTCCTCTTGACTAGAAGAAGCTCCACTTCTCTTGGCATCCAAGGCTCCGTCACCTTACCATTCCTTCCTGTCTCAGTGGACAAAAGTAACCAGCACCCGGAGCAAGTGCTTCTCAAACAACCCCCACATTACTGTTGTGCATTTCCCCAAGAACAATTGTTCCCACTTTATGCTCCTCAGCTACTGTCTAATAGCAGTATAATTTCCCCTCCCCAAATTAAATACCTTTGCATACTGTCTGTTCCTATCCCTCTCCATAACCATGGTAAAGGTCAAGGAGTTGTGGTCACTGTCACCGAAATGTTCTCCCACCAAGACATCTGAGACCTGGCCTGGTTCGTTGCCGAGCACCATGTCTAATATGGCCTCCCCCCTAGTCGGCCTATCTACATATTGAGTCAGGAACCCTTCCTGTACACACCTGACAAAATTTGCTCCATCAAAACCATTTGCACTAAGGAGGTTCCAGTCAATATTAGGGAAGTTGAAGTCACCCATGACAACAACTCTGTTACTTCTGCACCTTTCCAAGATCTGCTGCCCAATCTGTTCCTCCATCCTTTTGCTGCTATTGGAGGATCTGTAGAAAACTCCCAATAAAGTGACTGCTCCTTTCTTTTTTCTGACTTTCACCCATATTGACTCAGTAGACAAACCCTTCTCAACTACCTCCTTTTCTGCAGCTGTGGTGCACTCCCTAATTAACAGTGCCACCCCCCCTCCTCTTTTACCTCCCTCCCGATTCTTCTGGAAACATCTAAACCCCGGAACATCTAACAACCATTCCTGTCCCTGTGAAATCCATGTCTCCGTAATGGCCACAACATCGTAGTTCCAAGTACTGATCCATGTTCTAAGTTCATCTCGCTTATTCCTGACACTCCTTGCATTGAAACAGACACACTTTAACCCATTCCACTGAGTGCAACTTTGCCCTATCAACTGTCTATCGTGTTAAGTAATGGGTTAATGGACATTAACATTCGTTGTCTCATTTATGATAAGTATCCAATAATTGACACTGATATATAAAAGGGCTTCAGGTGGCCTTTGTGTCAGGTGATGTGATGGTCGAGTTTTGTGCAGAGTCTGTTGAAGTAAATTAAAGGTGTTTGTGGAAAAGGAGCAGAACCTTTGACTCTTTATAAGATATATGGCTGAACCTAGGATAAAGATGGCTGGATATGACTACCCCCCTTATTTTCTGAAAGGGGATCGTATGACCAATGGAGAAGTGCAGTAGTTATGTGGACTAAGGGAACGAGAAAACAAGGTATGGCATTGGCTCTTTCTAACTTATGACAGTAAAATCCGGAGCAAAGTGTTTCCTGAGCTGGAATTGGAAGAGTTAGACTCAGAAGAAGGTCTGCAGACTCTATTACATTATATGGATAAGATTTATAAGAAGGATGACTTATTAAATGTGTATGAAGCATGGTCGGAATTTGATAGGTTCTGGAAAATAGAGGATTTCTCCATTGCAGACTATATAATGGAATTTGGCAGACTATATAAAAGGCTGCAGAAACACAACCTGGAATTTCCACAGTCTGTTGGCTTCAAATTAATTGACTGCGCTAGAGTGAGCAACATGGATAGGCTCCCGGTTTTGACAGGAGTCCAGTTTGCGGATAAGGATATCTTATTCGATCAGATGAAATGAAATGAAATGAAAATTGCTTATTGTCACAAGTAGGCTTCAAATGAAGTTACTGTGAAAAGCCCCTAGTCGCCATATTCCGGCACCTGTTCGGGGAGGCTGGTACGGGAATTGAACCATGCTGCTGGCCTGCCTTGGTCTGCTTTCAAAGCCAGCGATTTAGCTTTAAAAAGGTCTCTGGGGAAACATTTGATTCCGATGGCTCTGATGACTCAAATAGGTCAGCCTGCAATAAAGGAGAATGTGGAAGATACACTACTAACAGAATGGCGAAATCGTACGGCTACAAACAGGTTCCAAGATGATAGAAGGAGATCGGGACCCGGAAATTATGAAGGCAGAAACCCAGTTAGAACCTGCAATAGGAAGATGAACCGCAGAAATGCACGGGGCATGATAAATCAATGGTTTCGATGTGACTCTCAATACCATTATGCTTTCAACTGTCCAGCACATTATAACAGAGTGTTTGAAGCGACACATGACACGGAAGAGACAGAAGAGGATAAAGATAGTTACCAGAAAGAAGGCATTGTCCTATTAGCAAGCAGTTTTACGCCGGTAATAAGGGTGTTGGTTGCAGAATCCTTCAATTGTGCTGTATTGGACAGTGGCTGCACATCTACTTTGTGTGGGATTGACTGGTTAAAATGTTACCTGGACTCCTTGAATGCTGAAAATCGTAACAAGGTTAAGGAATTTGAAAGTTCCACAAGTTTCAGGTTTGGGGATAATAATACTCTGAAGTCACTGAAAAGAGTGGTGATCCCTTGCAATATTTCCGGAGAGAATCATTTCATTAGCAGGGATGTTGTATCAAGTGAGATACCTTTGCATCTGAACAGACCGTCGATGAAGAAACTGGATGTGGAACAGGTTAAGGCAATAGCTTTTGGAAAGAGGGTGGACTTACAATTTACACAGTCGGGACACTATTGTATTTGATTACTGACAAATAATATTTCAAGTACAGTTGTTAAGGATGTGTTAATGGCAATTGAAAATGGGATTTTAGTTGATAAAAAGCTTTTTGTATTAAAACTGCATAGACAATTTGTGCATCCGTCTCCTTGGAGGCTAAAAAATGTATTAAAGGATGCAGGGGTAAGGAATGAAGAGACTGTACTCAGCTAATAGAACAGGTTAGTGATCGCTGTGAAGTTTGTAGGAAGTACAGAAGGACACCAGCACGACCGATAGTAACCCTACCTTTGGCCAGGGATTTTAACGCCATTGTGGCCATGGACCTTAAGATCTGGGTTAAAGCCAATAATATATTTATTTTGCATTTAGCAACCAGATTTAGTCAATCAACGATTGTACAAAATAAAGAAAAGAGAGTGATTCTCGATCAAATCGTGGAAAAATGGGTAGGGACAGGAATGGGCCCACCACCAAAATTCCTTACGAACAATGGGGAGAATTTGATAATGATGAGTTTAGGGATATGTGTGAAAACGTGAATATCAGAGTTCTGAATACGGCTGCAGAAAGCCCATTTAGTAATGTTGTGTGTGAAAGAAACCATGCGGTAATAGATGACATACTCTGGAAAATTTTGGAGAATCGACCAAACTGCAAGCTAAATTCAGCTTTAGCATGGGTGGTACATGCAAAGAATTCATTGCAGATGGTTGGGGGCTATAGTCCTTATCAATTAGTGTTTGGTAGAAATCCTAAAATTCCGTCCATTTTGGATGACCAGCCTCCAGCTTGGGAAGGGACTATAATTAGCTCTGCCTTTGCTGAGGATTTAAATGCATTACATAGCAGTCGAAAAGCTTTTTTGGAAGCAGAAGTCTCTGAAAAAATTCACAGAGCTTTGAGGCATAATGTACAGCCATCAAATACCGTTTGTCAGCAAGGAGACATAGTATACTATAAGAGAGAGAATTTTAATGAATGGAAAGGCCCAGGGAAGATCATAGGCATTGATGGCAAAACAATTACTTTGCAACATGGCAATCAAACTGTTAGGGTACATTCATCAAGGATAATGGGTACAGATTACAAATTTTCAAATTTAGACAAAACAGACAGACATGACGAGGAACCAGGGTCATCTGGTACGCACATGTTACAGAACTATGAGGACCAGTTAACTGATATAGACAGGGTTTCTATAGAGGAACATGACACTCCTGCTGATTAGAACAGGCCATTTTTCCAAAAGGACAACTGCCAAAAGTTGGTACAAAAGTGACATACTTGCCTGAAGGGTCTAGTCAATGGCAGGATGCAACTGTTATTAGTAGAGCAGGGGAGGCCACTGGAAAGTATAAATATTGGTTGAATGTACAGCATTCAGGGGAAGGAGTCAAGACAATGGATTGGGAACACAAAGTTCAAAAATGGAGGGCACAGAAACATAGTGCCAGTTCAGTTAGTACATCAGATAGTGAACAGGTCCGCAGGAAAAGGTCGAGAACTATTGAAAGGACATCCCACAGCAGCAGGGAAAGATCAAGCAGTAGCAGTACAGAACGAGATACCAGGCGGGAGAGGGGACATAGTTCATGAAGGTCTTGGAACATGAGTGAGACTACAAATACTAATAGGAGTAGAAGCCCACATGCACGTGAGATTTTGGTGGCTTCCAATAAGTTCGATGAAAAAGTTATCAAAGATGCCAAACAGCAAGAACTGCATAGTTGGAGTGTTTTTGGGTATACACGGAAGTACCGGATAGGGGACAAAGAGCTCTATCCCACAGATGAATTTGCATGGGAAAGGTTCTTCCTGATGGAACTTATAAGGCAAAGGCCAGGCTTGTGGCGAGGGGATTTGAAGAAAACTCAGAGGTTCAGGATTTAAGGGTAGATTCACCTATGGCAGGAAAGGTTATTTTAAAGATCTTCTTGGCTCTATTAGCCACAAAGGTATGGGAATGCAAATCTATAGATATAAAAGCTGCTTTCTTGCAGGAGTATCAGCACCAGAGATACATTTGTCTCCGTCCTCCTAAAGAGGCAGCTAACACAGAAGGGTTACTCTGGAAGTTGAACAAATGTGTATATGGATTAAATGATGCATCTAGAGTCTGGTATATTTCGGTAAGGTCAGTTTTGTTAAAGTTAGGCTGTTGCCAGTTGAAAGCAGATCCGGCAATGCTTTGCTGGCACTATAAAGGAAATCTTTCTGGTATCTTTATAATGCATGCCGATAATTTTTTGTGGGGTGGGACTAGTGATTTCGAAGCTATTGTAATCTCTGGCTTGAGGAAAGAATTCAGGGTTAGAAGTCAGGCTTCCGGTGCATTTAAATATATTGGACTGGAAATCGGACAGACTAAGTGCAGGGCAACTTTACGTCAGCAATCTTATTTGGAAAGCATCAGCCCAATAGCAATTAGCCGTGGCCGGGTTTCACAAAAAGACGCAATGGTTTCAAAGATGGAAAAAGAGCAAAAAAAGTAACTGCGAAGTTTAATTGGGCGACTGAATTGGTTAGGTAGACAGACTAGACCGGATGTGAGTTTTGGTGTCTTAGAGTTGAGTACAAAAATGAATGATCCTAAAGTGGAAGACATAATAAGAGCAAATAAAGCGTTGGTCAAACTAAAAATGCAGGAGTGTGTTTTGAGGTTCCCGGTTTTAGGTGACCGTCGGCACTTGAAACTCATAGTTTATAGTGATGCGTCCTATGCAAATGTATGTGATGGGGTTTCAAGCGCAGGAGATTTTATAATTTTCCATTTGGGGAACAATGGTAAATGTTGCCCACTTGGATGGGAAACAAAGAAAATAAGGAGAGTTGTCAAAAGCACTTTGGCTTCTGAGACGTTAAGCCTTGTAGAGGCGGTGGATATGGCCTTTTATATAACTCAGATACTGACAGAAATTTTGGGATTAGGGGATTTGGGTAATATGCCTGTCACATTGTGACTGTCACATTGACAATAAATCCCTGTGGGAAAATGTGCACTCTACAAAAAGTGTCAACGAAAAAAGGTTAAGGATAGACATCACAAGTTTGAAGCAGATGTTGGACAGAGGAGAAGTAGCAAAAATTAAATGGGTTGACAGTAGCTATCAATTGTCAGGCTGTTTTACAAAAGGAGGGGCTAGCTCACTGAAACTTTTGGATATTGTTAATGAAGGGCGCCTGTTTCTGTGACTTTTTTTTCTTCTTCTAAATGAAAAAAAAAGGGGGGAAATTGCGTGTGTGTTTTTGACTTTCTTGTAATTTCTTTTCTCCAAGGAAGTGGAGACTGTTAAGTAATGGGTGAAAGGACCTTCAAATTAATTGTCTCATTTCTGTTAAGTATCCAATAATTGACACTGATATGTAAAGGGGCTTTAGGTGGTCTTTGTGTCAGGTGATGTGATTTCGAAGTTAGAGTTTTGTGCAAAGTCTGCTGACGTACATTAAAGGTGCTTGTGGAAAAGGAGCAGAACCTTTGACTCTTTATACAACAGCAGCTGAACGTATAACAAATCCTTCCTCAAGACTCGCTGCATACTATTTCTGCCTGTTCAACAGCCACCCTATCCTCTTGTCCATAGCTCTGGTTCCCACCCCCCTGCCAAACTAGCTTAAACCCTCCCGAAGAGCTCGAGCAAACCTCCCATCCAGGATATTGGTGCCCTGCCAGTGACTAGATTTTCAAAAGTCAAAATGGGGACAACCTGAGGTAATGCTTCTTCACAAGTCAAAGAGGTTACTCTTTGTAGATCCTCAGTTGCAACCCCTTCTCCACTTTCATCATGGTCCTACCTGAAACAAGTGAAATGGCCATAAGTAATCTCCTTCCTTATTTTCAAAATCGATTCCCTCAGAAGTTCCAAGTAAACCACCATTTGTGGATGCAAGCAATTCAGGAGCACGCTTCCAACCATCATGCTGCCGATTTTCCTCCCACCTCACCTGGAAGTGTAATCCATGCCTTAATTGGAAAAGTCATGTTGCGAAACAGGAGAATATGCCAACTGTAGGACTCACCATCACAAACTGTGCTGACTGTAGGACTTATCACCACAAACTGTGCGGACTGTCGGACTAAACATCACAAACTGTGCGGACTGTCGGACTAAACATCACAAACTGTGCCGATTGTAGGACTCCCCATCACAAACTGTGCTGACTGTAGGATGCACCATCAAAAACTGTGCTGACCGTAGGACACACCATCACAAAATTTGCTGACTGTAGGACTTACCATCACAAACTGTGCTGACTGTAGGACTCACCATCACAAACAGTGCTGACTGTAGGACTCACCATCACAAACAGTGCTGACTGTCGGACTCACCATCACAAACTGTGCTGACTGTAGGACTCACCATCAAAAACTGTGCTGAATGTAGGACTCACCATCACAAACTGTGCTGACTGTCGGACTCACCATCAAAAACTGCTGACTGTAGGACACAGAATGTCACAAACTGTGCTGCCTGTAGGACACAGAATGTCACAAACTGTGCTGACTGTAGGATACAGAATGTCACTAACTGGGCTCACTGTATGACACAATGTCACAAACTGTGCTGACTGTAGGACACAGAATGTCACTAACTGGACTCACTGTAGGACACAGAATGTCATAAACTGTGCTGACTGTAGGACACAGAATGTCACAAACTGTGCTGACTGTAGGATACAAAATTTCACACACTGTGCTGGCTGTAGGACACAGAATGTCACAAACTGTGCTGACTGTAGGACACAGACTGTCACAAACTGTGCTCACTGTAGGACACAGAATGTCACAAACTGTGCTGACTGTAGGACACAGATTATGCAAACTGTGCTGACTGTAGGATACATAATGTCACAAACTGTGCTCACTGTAGGACACAGAATGTCATAAACTGTGCTGACTGTAGGACACAGATTATGCAAACTGTACTCACTGTAGGATACATAATGTCACAAACTGTACTCACTGTAGGACACAGAATTCCACAAACTGCTGACTGTAGGACACAGAATGTCACAAACTGTGCTGACTGTAGGACACAGAATGTCACAAACTGTGCTGACTGTAGGACACAGATTATGCAAACTGTACTCACTGTAGGATACATAATGTCATAAACTGTGCTCACTGTAGGACACAGATTATGCAAACTGTACTCACTGTAGGATACATAATGTCACAAACTGTACTCACTGTAGGACACAGAATTCCACAAACTGTGCTGACTGTAGAACACAGAATTCCACAAACTGCTGACTGTAGGACACAGAATTCCACAAACTGTGCTGACTGTAGGATACAGAATTCCACAAACTGTGCTTACTGTAGAACACAGAATGTCACAAACCGTGCTGAATGTGGGACACAGAATTTCACAAACTGCTGACTATTGGACACAGAATGTCACAAACTGTGCTGACTGTAGGACACAGAATTTCTCAAACTGTGCTGACTGTAGGACACAGAATGTCACAAACTGTGCTGACTGTAGGACACAGAATGTCACAAACTGTGCTGACTGTAGGACACAGAATTTCTCAAACTGTGCTGACTGTAGGACACAGAATGTCGCAAACTGTGCTGACTGTAGGACACAGAATGTCACAAACTGTGCTCACTGTAGGACACAGAATGTCACAAACTGTGCTGACTGTAGGACACAGAATGTCACACACTGTGCTGACTGTAGGACACAGAATGTCGCAAACTGTGCTGACTGTAGGACACAGAATGTCACAAACTGTGCTGACTGTAGGACACAGAATGTCACAAACTGTGCTGACTGTAGGACACAGAATGTCACTAACTGGGCTCACTGTATGACACAGAATGTCACAAACTGTGCTCACTGTAGGATACAGAATATGCAAACTGTGCTCACTGTGGGGTACAGAATGTCACAAACTGTGCTGACTGTAGGATACAGAATATGCAAACTGTGCTCACTGTAGGACACAGAATGTCACAAACTGTGCTCACTGTAGGACACAGAATGTCACAAACTGTGCTGACTGTAGGTCACAGAATGTCACAAACTGTGCTGACTGTAGGACACAGAATGTCACAAACTGTGCTGACTGTAGGACACAGAATGTCGCAAACTGTGCTGACTGTAGGACACAGAATGTCACAAACTGTGCTGACTGTAGGACACAGAATGTCACAAACTGTGCTGACTGTAGGACACAGAATGTCACACACTGTGCTGACTGTAGGACACAGAATGTCACACACTGTGCTGACTGTAGGACACAGAATGTCACTAACTGGGCTCACTGTATGACACAGAATGTCACAAACTGTGCTCACTGTAGGATACAGAATATGCAAACTGTGCTCACTGTGGGGTACAGAATGTCACAAACTGTGCTGACTGTAGGATACAGAATATGCAAACTGTGCTCACTGTAGGACACAGAATGTCACAAACTGTGCTCACTGTAGGATACAGAATTCCACAAACTGTGCTCACTGTAGGACACAGAATTCCACAAACTGTGCCCACTGTAGGACACAGAATGTCACAAATTGTGCTGACTGTTGGACACAGAATGTCACAAACTGCTGACTGTTGGACACAGAATTTCAGAAACTGTGCTGACTGTAGGACACAGAATGTCACAAACTGCTGACTGTAGGACACAGAATTTCACAAACTGTGCCCACTGTAGGACACAAGGCATCAAATAAAATGCCAGTGCAGTACACAGTGCAAACCAAAATTTATTTCTGCTTCTGGAGATTAAATGGGAAAGCTCAAAAATGGGCCATTTAAAAATGTAGCAAAGCTTGAGTACACCAGGACATTTCATGAAAAACTGGGATTGTTCCTGCAAAACCAAGATGTCTGGTCACTTTATGTTAAGCAACAAAGCTGCTAAATCCCCAGGTCCTGGTAATCTACATCTAAGGCTACTAATGGAGGAGGCCATGAAAATAGTATATGTGGCCTGTTGTCATCTTTGAAAATTCTGTACATTTTGGAACAGTTCCAACAAATTGGAGGGTGGGAAATGTAACCCTGCTATTTAAAAAATAAGTGTGGGAGAAAACTGGGAATTACAGACTGCCCAGCCTAACATCAGTAGTGGGGAAAATGTTAGAGTCCATTATAAAGGATGCGATAACAGGACACTTAGAAAATAACTTTCCAAGTTTGCTGACGACACAAAACGTAGTGGGAATGTCAGTGGTGAGGAGGATGTTAAAAGACTTCCAAGTTGATAGAGACAAGTTGAGTGAGAGGGCAAATGTATTGCAGATAACAGTATAATATGAAGAATTGTGAAGTTATCCACTTCAGCGTGAAAAACAGAATGTCGGAGTATTATTTAAATGGTGACAGTTTGGAGAATGTTGACGTACAAAGGGACCTGGGTGTCCTTGTACATTAGTCACCGAAAACAAGCATGCAGTGTTACAATATGTATATTGTATGGCAAATGAAGGGTTAACAATTTAATGTGAATGCATCCAACCACCAGAGGGTGATAAAGAGCATACATGTGGATCACATGATACCCTTGATTCGAGGAGTAGGTGATTAGGTGGGTTAGAGGGTAGTCATGTTTTCAGGAGCTCTGTAGATAGAATCATAGTTTAGTTTAACTGTAGTCTTGTAAATCTTAGTTGGCAAATCAAATCTATTTAATTGTAGTATTAATAAATTAGCTTTGTTACAAACATAGCTTGATGCTCTTTGTGAGATACTGCACTTCGAAGCCATCCTCACCCATAAAGCAAAGAACATCACATGATACCAGGAGTGGAAAGATTAAGGTACCAGGTCTGCTTGCTAAGATAGATAGAAAGGTTCAGCGAGAGAAGAGAAGTTTGAAAAAAATCTACGTGCAACAAAACTTGAAAAAAATTTGACCAGACTCTGACTCCATCGATGACGTCCAAGAACTTACCAGTCGAAGTGAGATGGAAGGTTTGCAAACTCCACGGCAATTTCGTACATCAGGTAAAGTAGATGTTAATTGGCGCCAATTTTAATTATATTTCTGTGGTGAATGTATAACCTATAAATCCACACTGTATATTACTGTGTCCCTGTGGGCTCCATCTGTGAGCCGTTGCACGGCTCTGCCCACAGGGGGCGATGAGGAGCATGTACAGGGCTCCGCCCTTGGCTCCACCCCCAGCAAGAAGTATAAAGTGCTGCGGTCTTGCGAGCCTGCCTTCAGTTCAGTTAGTCGCAGGCAGGCTCAGTTGTAAGTCGATTAAAGCCACAGTTTACTTCAACTTGTGTCTCTGAGTGAATTGATGGTCGCATCAATTTCTCTGCCCTACACCTAGACGTTGCCAGCAACCAGTGCAAAATAGCCCTGTTTCTAACAGTGGCTGGGTCACAAGCTCTAAAAATATTCAACTCATTCCAATTTGAGGGTGAGGTAGATAAAAAGTACAATAAAGTAATTGAAAAGTTTGACAAGCACTGCCAGTTGCAGCAAAACAAAACGTTTGAATGGTATGTGTTCAGGCAAAGAGTGCAAAAAGCAGATGAAACGCCTGACTGCTCCATAATGGATCTGAGACCGAAAGCACTGACATGCAATTTTTGGATGCTCCTGGACTCACTTCTGTGAGATCAGATAGTCTAAGGAGTAAAAAGTGACAAACTGCGGGAAAGGTTATTGCGAAAGTCTAATTTGACATTAGAAGGCACAATCAGTGTGTGTGGAGCAAGCGAACTTGCCAGGAGTGGTGAGGCCGTGGAATGCCCTACCTGCAACAGTAGTGAACTCGCCAACATTGAGGGCATTTAAAAGTTTATTGGATAAGCATATGGATGATAATGGCATAGTGTAGGTTAGATGGCCTTTAGTTTTTGACTTCCCATGTCGGTGCAACATCGTGGGCTGAAGGGCCTGTACTGCGCTATATCGTTCTATGTTCTATGTTCTATGAATCAGTTTTCTGAAATGTTGGTCGGAGAAAGTGGCGTGAAAATTAACAACGTGGCCGACGCCATTAATGCTGTGACGTACCTAAAAAAGCCATTTTACGCATGACATCACGAGCGCCATGATGTGTAAATGGTGTGGCAATCCCCACCAGATAAAAAAATACCCTGTGTTTGGAAAACCTGTGCGAAGTGTGTTAAATTAAACCACTATGCATCTCAGTGCAGATCGGGAACAAATTCGCAGCAGTTTAAAAAACTCAGTGACCTAGAAGATTCTTTCTTTGTCGAAATAGCGGAAAGTGTGGACAAAGCAAAACAGAAAACTTTAGATTCGGAAAGGTCAGTACAGATTTCCATTGTTCAAGATAATGATGATTGGACGATTCCTTTAATAATTAATGGAACGAACAAACAGATGAAATTGGATACAGGTGCATGAGCTAATCTCATTAATCAGACAGATATGGCCAAATTAAAAACAAAACCAATAGTTGACTAAAACAACTGTCAGTTGCGGGACTATAATGGCAATGTGATTACCACAGTGGGTACCTGCTACTTAACAGTTGAGTTCAAAGAGAAAAATATTCTGATTAAGTTTGAGATTATAGAACTAACAAAATCTTTATTATTGGGTGTTCAGGCATGTGATATTCTGCAACTTGTGAAACGCATTTACAGCTCGGACAGAATTTCATCTAATTGTAATGACCAGATTGAGGCCATTATTCAGAAATTTCCTCACGTCTTTCATGGTATGGGAACATTAACATTTGAGTATAAAATCCAGCTAAGAGCAAAGAACAGACCAGTAATTCATCCATCTAGGGGGGTACCAGATCCTTTAAGGGAGCGTTTAAAAGTGGAACATGAGCGTATGCAGCAGTTGGGAATAGTCACCAAAGTGGAAGAATTAACTGACTGGGTCAGTTCAGTGGTTTGTGTGAAGAAAGCCAGCGGTTATCTGAGAATCTGTATCGATCCCAAAGATCTGAGTAGAATATTAAGCGGGAACACTACCCGATTCCAAAAAGAGAGGAAATCACGAGTGAGATGCCAAGTGCCAAAATCTTTACCAAGCGAGACGCATCCAGAGTTTTTTAGCAACTAAAACTAGATAAGGCCAGTAAGAAACTCTGCACGTTTAACACATCAAACAGAAGATCTGACTATCCATTCTGTCTATGCCTCTCATAATTTTGTAGACCTCTATCAAGTCACCCCTCAACCTCTGTCGTTCCAGTGAGAACAAACGGAGTTTATTCAACCGCTCCTCATAGCTAATGCCCTCCATACCAGGAAACATCCTGGTAAATCTTTTCTGCACCCTCTCTAAATCCTCCACATCCTTCTGGTAGTGTGGCGACCAGAATTGCACACTATACTCCAAGTTTGGCCAAACTAATGTTCTATACAGCTGCAACATGACTTGCCAATTCTTGTACTCAATGCCCCGGCCAATGAAGGCAAGCATGCCGTGTGCCTTCTTGACTACCTTCTCCACCTGTGTTGCCCCTTTCAGCGACCTGTAGACCTGTACACCTAGATCTCTCTGACTTTCAATACTCTTTGGAGTTATATCATTCACTGTATATTCCCTACCTGCATTAGACCTTCCAAAATGCTTGACCTCACATTTCTCCGATTTAAACTCTATCTGCCATGTCTCCGCCCAAGTCTCCAAACTATCTCAATCCTGCTGTATCCTCTGACAGTCCTTATCGTTATCCGCAATTCCACCAACCTTTGCGTCATCTGCAAGCTTACTAATCAGACCAGTTACATTTTCCTCCAAATCATTTATATATACTACGAACAGCAAGGGTCCCAGCACTGATCCATGTGGAACACCACTAGTCACAGCCCTCCAATTAGAAAAGCACCCTTCCAGTGCTACTCTCTGCCTTCTACGACCTAGCCAGTTCTGTATCCACCTTGCCAGCTCACCCCTGCTCCCGTGTGACTTCACCTTTTGTACCAGTCTACCATGAGGGACCTTGTCAAAGGCCTTACTGAAGTCCACACAGACAACATCCACTGCCCTAACTGCATCAATCATCTCTGTGACCTCCTCGAAAAACTCTATCAAGTTAGTGAGACACGATCTCCCCTTCACAAAACCATGCTGCCTCTCACTAATACGTCCATTTGCTTCCAAATGGGAGTAGATCCTATCTCGAAGGATTCTCTCAAGTAATTTCCCTACCACTGAGGTAAGGCTCACCAGCCTGTAGTCACTGGATTATCTTTGCTACCCTTCTTAAACAAAGGAACAACATTGGCTATTCTCCAGTCCTCCGGGATATCACCTGAAGACAGTGAGGATCCAAAGATTTTTGTCAAGGCCTCAGTAATTTCCTCTCTAGCCTCCTTCAGCATTCTGGGGTAGATCCCATCAGGCCCTGGGGACTTATCTACCTTAATATTTTTCAAGACGCCCAACACCTCGTCTTTTTGGATCTCAATGTGACCCAGGCTATCTACACATCCTTCTCCAGACTCAACATCTACCAATTCCTTCTCTTTGGTGAATACTGATGCAAAGTATTCATTTAGCACCTCGCCCATTTCCTCTGGCTCCACACATAGATTCCCTTGCCTATCCTTCAGTGGGCCAACCCTTTCCCTGACTACCCTCTTGCTTTTTATGTACGTGTAAAAAGCCTTGGGATTGTCCTTAACCCTATTTGCCAATGACTTTTCGTGACCCCTTCTAGCCCTCCTGACTCCTTGCTTAAGTTCCTTCCTAATTTCCTTATATTCCACACAGGCTTCGTCTGTTTCCAGCCTTCTAGCCCTGACAAATGCCTCCTTTTTCTTTTTGACGAGGCCTACAATATCTCTCGTTATCCAAGGTTCCTGAAATTGGCTGTATTTATCATTCTTCCTCACAGGAACATGCCGGTCCTGAATTCCTTTCAACTGACACTTGAAAGCCTCCCACATGTCAGATATTGATTTACCCTCAAACATCCGCCCCAATCTAGGTTCTTCAGTTCCTGCCTAATATTGTTATAATTAGCCTTCCCCCAATTTAGCACATTCACCCTCGGACCACTCTTATCCTTGTCCACCAGCACTTTAAAACTTACTGAATTGTGGTCACTGTTCCCGAAATGCTCCCCTACTGAAACTTCTACCACCTGGCCGGGCTCATTCCCCAATACCAGGTCCTGTACAGCCCCTTCCCTAGTTGGACTGTCTACATATTGTTTTAAGAAGCCCTCCTGGATGCTCCTTACAAACTCTGCCCCGTCTAAGCCCCTAGCACTAAGTGAGTCCCAGCCAATATTGGGGAAGTTGAAGTCCCCCATCACAACAACCCTGTTGTTTTTACTCTTTTCCAAAATCTGTCTACCTATCTGCTCCTCTATCTCCCGCTGGCTGTTGGGAGGCCTGTAGTAAACCCCCAACATTGTGACTGCACCCTTGTTATTCCTGATCTCTACCCATATAGCCTCGCTGCCCTCTGAGGTGTCCTCCCGTTGTACAGCTGTGATATTCTCCCTAACCAGTAGCGCAACTCTGCCACCCCTTTTACATCCCCCTCTATCCTGCCTGAAACATCTAAATCCTGTAACGTTTAGCTGCCAATCCTGTCCTTCCCTCAACCAGGTCTCTATAATGGCAACAACATCATAGTTCCAAGTACCAATCCAAGCTCTAAGTTCATCTGCCTTACCCGTAATACTTCTGGCATTAAAACATATGCACTTCAGGCCATCAGACCCGCTGTGTTCAGCAACATCTCCCTGTCTGCTCTGCCTCAGAGCCATAGTGGCCCTATTCCCTAGTTCTCCCTCAATGCTTTCACCTTCTGACCTATTGCTCCGGTGCCCACCCCCCTGCCATACTAGTTTAAACCCTCCCGTGTGACACCAGTAAACCTCGCTGCCAGGATATTTATGCCTCTCCAGTTTAGATGCAACCTGTCCTTCTTATACAGGTCACACCTGTCCCGGAAGAGCTCCCAGATAACGGAAACCCTCCCTCCTACACCAGCTGTTTAGCCACGTGTTTAGCTGCTCTGTCTTCCTATTTCTAGCTTCACTGGCACGTGGCACAGGGAGTAATCCCGAGATTACAACCCGAGAGGTCCTGTTTTTTAACTTTTTGCTTAGCTCCCTGAACTCCTGCTGTAGGACCTCATGCCCCTTCCTGCCTATGTCGTTAGTACCAATATGTACAATGACCTCTGCCTGTTTGCCCTCCCCCTTCAGGATGCTCGCTACCCGTTCAGAGACATCCTGAACCCTGGCACCAGGGAGGCAACATACCATCCTGGATCACTTTCATGCCCACAGAAGCGCCTATCTGTGCCTCTGGCTATAGAATCCCCTATGGCTATTGCTCTTCTGCGCTTTGACCCTCCATTCTGAACATCAGAGCCAGCCGTGGTGCCACTGCTCTGGCTGCTGCTGATAGGCTGTCCCCCCGACAGTATCCAAAGGGGTATATCTGTTCGAGAGGGGGACAACCACAGGGGATTCCTGCACTGACTACCTGCCCTTTCTGGTGGTCACCCATTTCTCTGCTTGCACCTTGGGTGTGACCACATTTATATAACTGTTATCTATAATGCTTTCCGCCACCTGCATGCTCCTAAGTGCATCCAACTGCTGCTCCAACTGAACCATGTGGTCTGTGAGGAGCTCCAGTTGGGTGCACTTTCTGCAGATGAAGCCATCCGGGACGCTGGAAGCCTCCCAGACCTGCCACATCTCACAGTCAGAGCACTGCACCCCTCTAAGTGATATTGCGTCAATTTATTAGTAAATTAAATTTAAAAGTTTTTTAAAAAGTTACTGTTAACTGTATGTTTCCTAGCACTAGATTTCTACTATAAATGTGAAAGCTAAATACAGTACTCTCCAATCTCTGGCTTAGATACCCCTCTAAATTATAATTAAGTAATAAGTAATTATGTTTAATTAGTTTAACAATGCTTAATTTTTAAATTTAGTGTAGCTTCCCAACCAGCCAATCAGGTCACAGCTTTACTGTGATGTCACTTCAGAACCCCCCCACCCCACACAATTTGAAAAGGTAATAAAAATAACTAAAAAGTCACTTACCTTCCCAGGTTCTCAGATGCTCTCTGGTTCTCTCCCTGCAGATTAAAACTTACAGGCCAGAAGAAAGAGAGAGAACAAAACAGTAGGGAAAAAGCACCTTCTCCCACTCTGCACTGAATTACCTCACTGCACCAAATTACCAAGTTCCAAATTCCCACTCTGGATGTGCCTCACTCCGCCTGTGTCTCCTCACCTTGCGCAAAGCTTACTGAGTGCGCTTTCTGTCTGTCTTTTATACAGACCTCAGCTAACCAGGGTGACTCAAACTACTTAAGCTTCAAAGAGAAGAATACAATGTGCATCTTTGTGCCCCTAAACAGGCCTCAGGTGACTGACAGATAACTGCCTCTCAGCAATTAGGGTGGGGGCAGCTTCAGCCAATCAGACACTAATCTACACACTGAACTTTTAACTAAAAAACAGCAGAATTAGATTTACCACTTACCTTTCCTGATTACCTCACTGCACCAAATTACCAAGTTCCAGCTTCCCACTCTGGATGTGTCTCACTCTGGCTGTGTCTCCTCGACTTGCGCAAAGAGGAACATAATGCACGGCTTCTGTAGGTCATGAAGCGAATTGAAAGATTTGGTCCAAATCTGAACAGAGCCAAATGCCAATTTGTCATCTCCAGACTAATGTTCTTGGGTGATAAACTATCAGCTCAAGGAGTCCAGCCAGACACTGAAAAAATTGCAGCCATCACCAGAATGTCATGTCCAAAAGACAAAAAGGCAGTACTTAGAATGCGAGGTGTTGTCAACTTTTTGGGGAAATTCATACCAAAATTGGCATCACGGCACTGAGACAGCTAATCCGAAAAAACTTTATTTTCACTTGATCTGAGGAACACGACAGAGAGTGGTCTGACCTGAAGAGAGCACTCACCACAAGGACTGTTCTGTCCTTCTTCGATCGCAAGAGCAATACGAAGATCTCAACAGATGTCAGCAAAGACGGCACAGGCGCAGTGCTGTTACAGCAAACAAGTGAAGGGCAATGGCAACCAGTTCCATATGCTTCAAGTACGATGAAAGCAACCGAGCAGCGCAATGTGCAAATTGAAAAGGAGTGTTTGGGTCTACTCACGGGTATGGACAAATTCCATAACTACGTGTGTGGGTTACCCATTATTAAGAAAAACTTGAACGACATGTTTCAGAAACTACAGAGAATAGTTATGAAACTTCAAAGATACGATTTTGAGTTAGTCCACATTCCAGGAAAGGAGTTGTGCATCGGCTTCAACTATCATGTGCAACCGATGATGCAGGGACAACAGACATCATACAGATCATTGAAGGTCAAGCAATCCTGTTTGAAGAAAACCTGCCTGTCCTCTGATGATAAGTCGATGCTCATCAAAGAAGAAACAAGTAATGATGAAACTATCCAACGTGTGTTTAAGTACTTGCGGGCTGGTTGGTCCAAAGGAACTTGTTCCAACTACCGAAACATACGAGTAGAGCCTAGCAGTGTAAATGGATTCCTGTTTTGGAAAAATCATATTGTGACACCAACTTCTTTATGACAAATGACCCTCAGCAAGGTGCATGATGGCCACCTGGGGATGGAAAAATGTAAAAGAAGAGCTTGTGAGTCCGTTTATTAGCCAGGAAGTAACGATGATATTAGCAACCTTGTCACACAGTGAGAAACGTGTCAGAAGAACCAGTCCCATCAACAGAAGGAAGTACTTACAATGCATGAAATCGTCAAGACTTCATGGTCGAAAGTAGGCATTCATCTGTTTTTCTTCCATGGCAATTAATATTTGTTAGTCATTGACTACTTTTCGAACTATCCTGAGGTAATCAAGCTACCAAACTCAAGTTCGAAGGTAGCTTTGTAGCCTGGAGAGATTGCCCAAGGGTTCGGAGGTCAGCCCACATTCCGGAAGAAAATGACTGAGGCATCAATATAGTTGTGCACAGAGGCATCAATAATCAATATAGTTTTTTTTAAAAATAATTTTTATTAAGATTTTCACAAAATGTAAACAACAAAACAATATTAACCAAACAACCATAGTAAAAACCATAGAACAAAAACCAACTCCCCCCCCCCCCAGCAACTACAAAAACAAACAAAAGAAAACAACAAAAAGGGGAGAGATAAACATATCAAGGCTACAAAGAAACTTTTGCTAGGCATGGCATCCCATTCACCATAATGAGTGACAATGGACCGTGTTTTGACAGCAGCAAATGGACGGAATTCTCCAAACAGTACGACTTTCAGCATGTCACCTCCAGCCCACTTCATCCACAGTCCAATGAAAAGACTGAGAAGGGAGTACATATCGCCAAGAAAATACTTTAAAAAGCTTGGGATTCCAACAGCGACCCAAACATAGCTTTGTTAAGCTACAGAGCGGCATCACTTGCAACAGGATACGCATAATTGCTGATGAATCGAAAGATACGTACCCCGAGTCCCACCCCTTTGATGAGGCCGCATCTCACACCCAGCACACAACATGTGCCGCCGTCAAGTGAGCCGGGGCCCTCCGCCCTCAGAGGAGGATGCCCACCAGGGGCATCAAAGGCCATGAGACGTGGCAAGCAGCTGGCTGCCTCCACCTCAGATGTGCTTCCTTGAGACACACCTAGACAGAGTGGTAGAGCTAGGATGGCCAAACACATCGAGAATCAGTGAGGGCACCTGGGGAGGGGGTGGGAGGAATAGGTAGGGGATGAGGGGGCTGGATTGGGGCGGGGGGGGGGGGCAGCACCATCGGGAGGGTGGGTAATTGAAAAACACAACTAACGCCTTTGTGCACAACTATATTGATTATCTACAGGGGTTTGTTGGATGTGGCGGGTGTTATCTCTCCCCTTTTTGTTGTTTTCTTTTGTTTGTTTTTGTAGTTGCTGGGGGGGGGTTGGTTTTTGTTCTATGGTTTTTACTATGGTTGTTTGGATAATATTGTTTTGTTGTTTATATTTTGTGAAAATCTTAATAAAAATTATTTTTTTAAAAAACTATATTGATTATTGATGCCTCTGTGCACAGCTATATTGATGCCTCAGTCATTTTCTTCCGGAATGTGGGCTGACCTCCGAACCCTTGGGCAATCTCTCCAGGCAGGTCCCCCCTCCCCGTGGCACTCACCCACCCTCCGGCCGTGGACAGGTCCCGGAACTGTGTCCCATTCCTTGAGTGTTCAGATGTTGGCTGCTGCGTGTTGCCTCCCGCAGTGTTCAGGCACAGTGTCCAGGCATCAAGGTGTGATTGGGGTGCTAGACAATGACTCCCAGGTGCTACAAGGCCCGCCCACCCACGGCGATGCACTTGGGTTGTGTGAAGTGCTCACTTAACCATGATTGCCAATCCCCAACTGGCAATAGCCTTCAGCCGCATGGCCAGAGGCCTCTGCAGTCGGTGGGGGTTATGGGTGGTTGGTGGGGCAGACAGGCAGGGACAAAGTTAGCCCCCGGAACGGTTACACAAGATACAGGGGTTGGCATGGTGGTGCCGTGTGCAGTTGCCCCCAGGTTACCCCCTCCCAGCGTCTTCGCCCCCACCCTCCCATGGCGGCCCACCACTGCGGAGGGTCCCCCACCCCAGCTGGGGGCCCCTCCACCCTCCACCGAGCACTGGGATGGCAAGTAAAACGCCCCCTGGTCCTTTGCCTGTGAGCAATGATGGCTACTCGGGGGCCTCACGGTAGCATGGTGGTTAGCATCAATGCTTCACAGCTCCAGGGTCCCAGGTTCGATTCCCGGCTGGGTCACTGTCTGTGTGGAGTCTGCACGTCCTCCCCGTGTGTGCGTGGGTTTCCTCCGGGTGCTCCGGTTTCCTCCCACAGTCCAAAGATGTGCGGGTTAGGTGGATTGGCCATGCTAAATTGCCCGTAGTGTAAGGTTAATGGGGGGATTGTTGGGTTACGGGTATACGGGTTACGTGGGTATAAGTAGGGTGATCATTGCTCGGCACAACATCGAGGGCCGAAGGGCCTGTTCTGTGCTGTACTGTTCTATGTTCTATGTACTCACCTCCTCAGCTGTCCACAGAAGACCTTCCGTCAGGTTCACGTTTTTAAAAAGGAGTACTAAACGGCCCAGCGTGAGCATTTGCAGGTGAGGCCACTGAATGACGGGAGGGCGTTGGATGTGGGGTGACTCTCATTAACTGTATGGAAATAATGTTTAAGATGTGATAATTGGTTTCTCACCACGCTACGGCGAGATCCCGATTTCGCCTGCAGGAATGAGCCGGTTGCAACGCAAACTGTTTGCCGCCTGGTACAGTTCTTGTTTTCTGCCTCTCCTGCTATTCACCAGCCTTGTTTCGCTTGATAAGAGTGTAACGAGGCCGGAGAATCATGCCCTAAGTCTCATTAGTCATGCATCTGAAACATATTTTGACATCTTCAGAACTGAGTAGCAGCAAAGAAGATTCTTGGAAAATGCACAACCGACAAATTGCTTATGCTCAGACATCTCGGGGGGAAATGCGAAAGTAAGTAGGAAGTCCAGCTTGTGCTCATGTTTATAGACTTTACCAGAACTTTTGGCACGGTCCAGCATGGTGCGCAAAGGATGACGCCTATCGACTTTGGTATACCAAACATCTTGTGTGGCTTATACAAGAGCTATATAGAAATGCTTCAGGAGTCAACTCAGAATTAGTGATGGGCATTTAACCAATTCCAGTTTGAGAAGGTAGACAGGCAGGGGTGTAGCTATCTCCTATGCTGCGTCATGCTGTGGGAGGGAAGATCATGAGGATGGTGCACAAAGAGTTAGCAGAAAGATGTGGCTGCATCACAGGAGGTTGCAACATATTGAATCTCAGGTATGCAGATAATAGCACACTCATAGCCAGAACAAAGGAAAAGCTAGAGACTATTGTAGGCCGAGGCAAATGATTGAACATAAATTAGGTTTAGACCAACATTATGGCTCTAAATGTGGAACGGTGGCACAGTGGTTAGCATTGCTGCCTCACAGCACCAGGGACCCGAGTTCAATTCCGGGCTTGCGTGACTGTGTGGGGTTTGCACGTTCTCCCCGTGTTTGCGTGGGTTGCTTCCAGGTGCTCCGGTTTCCTCCCAAAGATGTGCGGGTTAGGTGGATAGGCCATACTAAATTGCCCCTTAGTGAACAGGGATGTGCCGGTTAGGTTCTGGGGATAGGGCGGGGAGTGGACATTCGGAGGGTCAATGCAGACATGATGGACCGAATGGCCTCCATTTGAACTATGGAGATTCTATGATTCTATGACAATGGACTAATCAAGATTGGAAGTATTAGATAGAGGCAGTAGAAAAATTCCAGTACCTTCGTCTGATGATAAACACCAAAATGATATCCAAAAATAAAATCCAGATAAGATGAGCAATGGAAAGAAGCATGACCATTCAATTAAATAGCATTTGTAAATCCAAAAGCATGAAGCTGAAAAAATGTCAAGTCCTGTCACTAATGTGGGGTGTCATGACCCCTTGGGCTAGTGCGCGGTCAATTCCAGTCCCACTTGACCTGGAGTCACAACACAACATAGAACATAGAACACAGAACAGTACAGCACAGAACAGGCCCTTCGGCCCTCAATGTTGTGCCGAGCCATGATCACCCTACTCAAACCCACGTATCCACCCTATACCCGTAACCCAACAACCCCCCCTTAACCTTACTTTTATTAGGACACTACGGGCAATTTAGCACGGCCAATCCACCTAACCCGCACATCTTTGGACTGTGGGAGGAAACCGGAGCACCCGGAGGAAACCCACGCACACAGGGGGAGGACGTGCAGACTCCACACAGACAGTGACCCAGCCGGGAATCGAACCTGGGACCCTGGAGCTGTGAAGCATTTATGCTATCCACAATGCTACCGTGCTGCCCCAAGTGAAATTTTATTTTATTTTGAAATACCTGAGGACCTTGGCTGAGCCCAATAAACTGCATTCATCAGGTCTGTAAAATGTAAACACAAGTAACTTTTTATTATGTACAGTATTATAATTTAACTGACAAAAATGTAACTGACTACCCAATACTCCTTTCGAAACTCCCCCTTTCTAACTAGCCCCACTTTCCACAAACACACAGACAAATAACATAGAGAGAAAAGGATGATTGAGAGATAAAGAAAATATTGATAAAAATAAAAGTACAAAGTTATATTTGAAGCACGAGGATGGCTTCTAGTTAATGTCTTGTTGGAGTTCAAGCTTTTGTTTTGATATTTCTCCCTTCTAGGCTCGAGAAGGATGTCTACTTCCTCTGGAGGTTCAAGATCATTTCAAGTTTTTAGTAAAGATGTGCCAGGCACCAACTGGTGTTGGAACAATAAAGCACTAGCTTTAATAAACTTCTGCAGCAAACGAGAGAGACTGTTCCTTCTCCTTCCAAGGCTTAATCATTTCTAACAGGCTTTGTCAGAAAGCATCAAGCAGGAACCAATCTTTGGCTGTTGTCAGGCAGAACACTGTTCCTGGCCAACCCATTGGTTGCCAGCCAACCAATCGAATCGACTTCCTCCAAGGCTGCTTCCTAAGATTCACTCGGAGCCGAGAGTCTGTTTCTCCTCTCCAACATATAAAACCTGGGAACACAATGTCCTGACAAGCAGGCTGCTTCAGCTCAAGTCCTCTGCTTAAAGGCACATTCCAAATAAGGGTCCACTGACCAAAAATAATAACAGAAAAGATAATGAAAACAAAGAAAATGAACAGGAAGGGGTGTTGCATTCTATGGATGTGAGAGTTAGCAAGAGGATGAGGGGAGAACAGCTTTTGGAATGTGGATGGCGGAGGATGCTCAAAATCAGCTGGATGGACAGAAAGACCAATGAGTGAGTTAGATATGGAACCCTTTTGATTCCCGGCAAAAACTCGAGGAGTAATTGAGTGTAAAAACAGAAGAGGAAGAAGAAATATAAGATGAGTGGATAACTTAGAGATGTGGACTGATGGAAGTTTTAAGAAACAAAAAACCTACTAAGGCTTTGCTGGCAATGAACAAACAAAATAACAAGAGTTAATCTGTACCCCAACATGGGGGTCAACACTTCTTTCAGAAGGGCAGGGGTACAAACTGGCAAAAAAAGAAGGAAGAAGCGGAGTAAAGATAGTTCATAGCATGTAATCGTAGCACATTGCCTTATTACTAAATTGAAATATAAAGCTTCACTGCTCTGACAGTGCCTGTAATGCACAGTGTCGTCAGTCAAATTAATTTCCAATCTTGCACTTATTTTTCAATATTCCCTCATGAGCTGGGGTATAGGAAATAGTGATGGTTGATGGACCAGGAGCAGAACTTAGGCAGGTGCAATCGGGCAATTGGTTGTTTCAATTTTATTAAGAGAAGGAAAGCATCTTATACTGTCCTTCAATTTCTAAGGCAGAAAACTGCGGCTTTATTAAAAACTTAATCATTGTGGCAACCTCGCTGCAAACGTCAAAAAAATACTTGGAATTGGAACAGGAATGCCTTGTAATCTGCTGTTTGTAATGGGCAGATCAATAAAATGACACCTTCCAGTCACACAGCAAAACAGAGCTTGTTCAAGTATGACTTGCACTTATTAAAAGTACTCTTTCCAGCATTCTTAATTGCTAGTGTAAAATGTCCTGGACTGAATCTCACATGGGTAATCTGTTAATGTGATCCACTAATTAAAAAGGGAATAAACAATTTTATTGTTTGGCGAAATGCTTATGCAAAGTCCCACAATCATTACTTACAATATTGCAAATTGAGGAGAACATTATGTTAGTGTTTTGTTCCTGAACAGTTCCTTCTATAACCTAAATATGTGAAGTCAAAATGAGATACAATTTCCCTCCTGCAAAACTGGGAGCTGATGGGCTGACTGACTGCAATAAAAGCTGCAGTTAACCATGCTGGAGAAATTATCTGATTAAATATTGGGATGATAATTTTCAACTAAGTGCAAGGATTATCAATCATCGCACTGCTACAAATGTTGATCTGTATCATTAAATTCATTAATTACTTTCTAAAAAAGCCCTGTTACTGCACTTACCTGAATAGATTTATACAACGTTGATAAGAAGAAAGGACTCATCATAAGGTACAGCACATTACTACATCATCAGTAGGAATGATACTCAACTTGGGTGTCATGGGCATGAGTGATAACACTAGACTGGTGTGGAGGCGAAATACAACAAGGTAACACTGAGGCCAGAAAGAACTAATTCAAGCAAATAATGTGCAATGGTCTTCTAGGTAGAGAACCGAGGGGGCACCTTTAGATTCATTCAGGTTTCAGGTTATAAACTTCAGGTCTGTACGAGATACTCCTTCAGTGTCACCAGCCTCTCCTGTCAAATAAACGTTTTGTCCCACAATCTATGCCCCATGGACCAGACAGGCGCACCATCCTGACTTGGAACTACCACTGGGTCAAAATCCTGTGTCATGTTAATCACCCTGGGGTAACACGGCCTGCAACTGGATGCAGTTGTACTTGACAGTAGACTCCAAACTTTGATCTGAGTTCAATACGCTTTATTGAACTTGTTAAGCAGTGCACACAGTTCGCTATGGGTTTGACACTCTACTAATCTAAGTGTGCTTACTATAACTAACTAGACCAGACTAGCTTGAGCCACGTGTAGAAGGTGCTAACTGATATATATACACCCTGACTGTCACTACAGTTGTCACCAGTGGAAAGAGGCAGAGTGTTGATGCCTCGTGTGTTTTATCGTGGGAGACCACCTTCTAGTGTTCTGCCTGGTGATTGGTTGTGTTTTGTCCTGTGTGTTGATTGGCTGTACTGGGTGTCTTTCACTGCCTGTCTGTATCTCATTATGTGCATGCGTGCATATCATGACATCCTGGAGCTCTTTATTTAAGAGCACTGTGTATGTCAACCTCTTGTCTAGGACGGCACAGTAGCACGGTGGTTAGCACTGTTGCTTCACAGCGCCAGGGACCTGGGTTCAATTCCCGGCTTGGGTCACTGTCTGTGCAGAGTCTGCACATTCTCCCTGTGTCTGCATGGGTTTCCTCCGGGTGCTCCGGTTTCATCCCACAAGTCCCGAAAGTAGGGCTTATTAGGTGAATTGGACATTCTGAATTTTCCCTCAGTGTACCAAACAGGTGCCGGAGTGTGGCGACTAGGGGATTTTCACAGTAACTTCATGGCAGTGTTAAAGTAAGTCCACTTCTAACAATAATAAAGATTATTATTATCAGGAGAAATTTCCCATCAGAGCTGAAAATAGGTAAGTACTGGGTGAGAGAGGATCATGCACTGTTCAGGGATTCATTGTGATGATCAACATAGACTTGAAAAATGCCTAATAGGACTGTAAATCTGATACAGCAGTTTGACAATGAAATTATATACAGAGTTTCTGACTGTGGTCATACACTAAGCCTTTTGACGTAGCAAATGGTGTGTCACTTTGCTGTCATGCTTTGGGGCACTTGGTGGAAATGTCGATGGAATAATCATTGAATTGAGAACAGAATAGTCACTTCAACCTGAGATGACTGAAATCCTTCATTAAAGTATCAGAGATAGGGATACAGGAACTGCTGCTCATCGATGACTGTGCCTTTGTGTCACATGTGAGCTTGGCCTCCAAAACATCATGGGCTGTTCTTTTTTAAAAGCAGCGAGCGATTATGGGACAAGCATCAGCTGAAGAGAGACAGAGGCCTCACGGTAGCATGGTGGTTAGCATCAATACTTCACAGCTGCAGGGTCCCAGGTTCGATTCCCGGCTGAGTCACTGTCTGTGCGGAGTCTGCACGTTCTCCCCGTGTCTGCATGGGTTTCCTCCGGGTGCTCCGGTTTCCTCCCACAGTCCAAAGATGTGTGGGTTAGGTGGATTGGCCATGCTAAATTGCCCGTAGTGTAAGGTTAATGGGGGGATTATTGGGTTACGGGTATACGGGTTACGTGGGTTAAGTGGGGTGATCATTGCTCGGCACAACATCGAGGGCCGAAGGGCCTGTTCTGTGCTGTACTGTTCTATGTTCTAGAGGGCGCGATTCTACAGAAAAATTTCTAAGTGCTGTAGAGAGCAGGAATTGCCGCGAGCTTCCCAGCTCTCAGCCCAGCGAGGCCAGCAACGCAATTCAACGTTAATTCGTCCACTTAACAAGGCCTCACGGGCTTCTCGCCGCAAATGAAGGCTCTCTAGTTCATTTGCGGGGACCACGATCGCCAGCCCCCCGCTAACAAGGTTGAGCAGCACTTAAGCATCACTTGCTCAGCCAACACCAGCCAGCTCACAATAATAACGCCGAGGAGACCGGCCCCAAGATTCGGGGATGTTGACCTGGGGAGACTGCTACACGCCGTGGAGGCCAGGAGGGATGTCCTGTTCTCCCAAGGGTCCCGGAGAGTCAGCGACAAGGCAGCCAGTGCTGCTTGTGGCAGCAGCAGTCAGCTCGGGGCGTGTGACCAGGGCTGGCCTCCAGTGCTGTAAGAAGGTCAAAGACCTACACCGGGCAGTATAAGAGAGTAGACACCAACGCTAAGGGAGTATCCATCTCCCAAACTCTCCATGCAACCCCCAAACCTTCCTCTACCCTCTCCCCCTTCAACCCCCAACCCTCCCTTCACAGCACCCCCCCCCCCCCACCCCCCACCGAACCACACGTGTGGCTAATGATGCCCCCTCTTTGTCTCCTCAGGAAAAGCTCTCCGATAATTGTCGGGAGGGCCCAGACTGGCGGTGAGGTGCCGGACTTAAGACTCCTCACCTCCTTTGAGGAGCGGCCTTGGAAGCGACTGGGGTGGCCGAGGACAGATCGGTCACCCACGTGGAGGCCGGCGGATGCCGCAGAGGTGAGGAACCACTGGGCTCCATCCAGAGGACCTGTCAAACGTGAGTTGTTATTGCTTTACTGACTGACCCATCCTTCTCACTGACCACATGTCCGTTCTCCCGCGAGTTCCCCAGTCGATGACGCCAGCCCTTCCCGGGCAGCCCTCTCCTGACTCTGAGGATGCAATCGTTATAGTTGCAGCACAGCTGTCATTCCAACCCTCCACCAGCTCAGATACACACACCTCGGTGGGACATGTTAGCGGACAGGCTTCTGGGGCACAATCTGGTGAAAACCATACTGCTGATGATGCACATCAGGTGGAGGCAGGAATCACCAGGCGAGACAACAGTTGGAGGTCTGCTGGATCCCAGGCCCAGGTGGGTTCCCAGACTGATGCTGAGCCTGTAGTACAGTGGTACTCTGAGCTGATGTAGATGATGGGGAGCAGCCAGGACATTCGGGGGAGATATCAGTGTCACCCTAGCAGATCCATAGCCGCGTGGAGGAGTTCTAGAGGCTACAGATGCAGGAGATGGCGCCGGCAATGCGTGGCACCGAGGCCAACACTGCCAGGGTGGTGACCACAGTGCAACAGCACATCCCTTCTCATGTACTCAAAACCTCTCACAATGAAGGGCCGCATACCATTCGCCTTCTTTACCGCCTGCTGCACCTGCAAGCTTACCTTCAGCGAATGGTGCACAAGGACACCCAGGTCCCGCTGCACATTCCCCTCTCCCAATTTACAACCATGCATGGCAGCACGGTAGCATTGTGGACAGCACAATTGCTTCACAGCTCCAGGGTCCCAGGTTCGATTCCGGCTTGGGTCACTGTCTGTGCGGAGTCTGTACATCCTCCCCGTGTGTGCGTGGGTTTCCTCCGGGTGCTCTGGTTTCCTCCCACAGTCCAAAGATGTGCAGGTTAGGTGGATTGGCCATGCTAAATTGCCCTTAGTGTTGGGTGGGGTAACTGGGTTATGGGGATAGGGTGGAGGTGTTAACCTTGGGTAGGTGCTCTTTCCAGGAGCCGGTGCAGACTCGATGGGCCGAATGGCCTCCTTCTGCACTGTAAATTCTATGTAAATTCTATGTATCTATATGTCATAATATGCTTTCCTGTTTTTGCTTCTAAAGTGAATAACCTCACACTTATCCAAATTATACTGCACACTCACCCAACCAGTCCAGATCATGTTGTAGGATCCCTGCATCCTTGTCACAATTCACCCTCCCATCCAACTTGGTATCATCTGCAAACTTTGAGATGTTACATTTTGTTCCCTCATCAAAATCATTGATATGTATTGTGAATAGCTGGGGTCCCAGCACCGATCCCTGTGGCACCCCACTAGGTACTGCCTGCCAATTTGAAAAGGATCCATTAATCACTACTCTCTGTTTCCTCTCTGCCAACCAGTTTTCTATCCACCTATATGTCCATGAAACATGGACTGCCTACTCCAGACACATTAAGCAGTTGAATAGATTAGACATGAGATGCTTCAGAGTATCACCAGCATCAAATAGGCAAAGTGCCCAACACTAAGGTACTTCAAAGAGCAAAATTGTCTGAAATTGACGTACTCATCATCGGAGGTCAGTTCAGATAGAATGGACATGTAGTAGTTTTGACTGATGATAAAATCCAGAAGGTGATCATGTATTCACAATTTAAACCTGAGCATCACCTGTGAGATAGGTGAGGATTTTGGTTAAAGGACTCCTTGAAGGCAAACCTCAGGGAATATGGCATGTTGACCTCAGACTGGGAGAGAAATGCACTGGAAAGAACCATCAGGGGGGCGATCTCAAGAAGTGGCATTGTTTCCTTTGAATAACAGCTAGGAACAGAAGGCAAGCTAGAAAGACTGGGCAATCCCAACAAAATCAGACAATTTACCCTTGCCCACGCTATGGAAAGCAATGCAAGGTCAACAATTGGGCTCCACAGCCACATTAGGCTTACAACAGATAACTCCTCCAAGCAAGAAACAACCATATTTGATAACCAAGGAAAAAGAAATAAAACATGGTATTGCCAGTGACAGCATAGTCTGAATAATAAAAAAGGACCTGGAGAAGAACTTCACTCAATGGCATTCAGGCTTTTGACCATAGACCACTTCATGGTAATCAGTTGATTTGGATCTAGATTTTGTTTATTGTCACGTGTACTGAGGTACAGTGAAAAGTATTTTTCTACGAGCAGCTCAACAGATCATTAAGTACATGAAAAGAAAATAGAATAAATGAAAATACATAACAGGGCAACACAAGGTACACAATGTAGCTACATAACACCGGCATTGGGTGAAGCATACAGGGGTGTAGTGTTGATCAGGTCAGTCCATAAGAGGGTCGTTTAGGAGTCTGGTAATGGCGGGGAAGAAGCTGTTTTTGAGTCTGTTCATGCCTGTTCTCAGACTTTTGTATCTCCTGCCCATTGGAAGAAGTTGGAAGTATGAGTAAGCCGGGTGGGAGGGGTCTTTGATTATGCTGTCCGGAAACCCAGGCAGCGGGAGGTGTAGATGGAGTCAATGGATGGGAGGCAGGTTTGTGTGATGGACTGGGCGTCCACGTGTCTTTGCTGAGATCAGCCAACTTAGCATAGACCCGGATTCAATTTAGGGTCTTCTGATGTGTATATCAAGGTACCAGGTTAGAGCAGTTAATTTCTAAACTTAGCCATTGGGACAGTAAACTATAATTGCATTACCATTAGATTATTTGGGCAATTTTAACATTTGGCATTAACAGACAGTCACTCTTATGCTTGGGCCCCATTTTGCATGACTTGCCAATCTGGCACTTGATTGCGTTCTCTGCTTGGGATGGGTAGGAAATAGAATGCTCATACATAGGTTCAAGTGCAGGCTGGGTAAGGGAGGGCGAGAGGTAGTGGACATGAGCTGCAGCGAACCAGATTATTTTAGTGGGCCAGGAAAATTGCTACACAAGAGAAAAAGGTAAAAATGGTTTTGGGTAATTCTCTAAACATCCCACCTCCAAGAGTATTGCGGATATAGGCTGAAAGGAATGTGGAATGGAAATCCTGCCCTGTGGGCTATGCTCTTAGTGCCATTGGCTTAGTTGCAGTGTACTATCAGCTAGTGTCTGAGATAATGAATCCAGTGCTTCTGAAAACGGTTGTTAAAGAAAAGCTGATATGTCAAAATGAAAACACTAATTTCTTGGGCCCGATTCTGGCATTGGTACAAACCACAATTACAGTCACAGTCTCCTCTTGTTTGGAGTTGGGGTAGCCGAGGATTGGGCTGGCATTTTATGATGAAACATTAACAATTTCAATAGGTTTGTTAATCATAATGGATTGCTTTCTTTTGAAAAGGGAAAAGATTACAGCCTATTTTATTTATATCCAATGAAGAATGTTGGCAAAGCATAGAAATCAGATATTTTTTATACTTGGGAGGGGTGAATGATTCATTGGTTTACGCAGGAAAGAAATTATTAGGCTACCAAATATGTGAAAGATTGCAGTGATCCATAAAGTATGATAATGCGATGTCACCTACTATTGCGAAACACTGTCTATCCTCCATCTCTCACTTAATCAATTTAAAAGTAGTGCTATCTTTCATTGCACTTGGATGCAAATCATCATGAAGCAGATAATGTTAAAGATACTGAATCCACTATGACAAAACTGGGTCATTCAAGGGAGGTGAATGATGAGACATCTCACATCGTATTTACATTTATTCTCCTCTTCTATCATCTTCATCTTATCTCTTTGCTTCTTTTTTTGGTGGAGGTAAAGAATTTATCTGAAACACATTTACATTTCAATCGCATGTTAAGCTGTTCCCTGCATGGCTTTCTCTGCTTCTCCTGGCGGAATAGAATGCATTGTAAATGTATCCTGAAAACAGGAGCTCGACCGTGAATAGGGGGATTACATGGAGAATTAGTTATGCTCTTGGCAAAGACACTGATTCACATTGGACAGTCTCCATGGACGCTGGTTACTGTTCAGCACATCGACCATGGGGACATTCTGTTTGTTGTGGCTGAAACGTGACCATTTGATTGCGCAGAGAACCATGGCTGAGCCAACCTCTGTTCACATGCCTGCACTCTCCAGGCAATGTCCCTGGATAATGATCAGCAGCAGGAACTTTGGTTGATGCTTTTCCTTCCCGTACCAGCCTCCCCGGACAGGCGCCGGAATGTGGCGACTAGGGGCTTTTCACAGTAACTTAATTGAAGCCTACTCGTGGCAATAAGCGATTTTCATTTCATTTCATTTAGTGCAGTTGTGATGAATTGTGGATAACAATATCAAGATACAGCTGATAGAGAGAAGCTGAATTTCCATTGTTCAACTGCACTCCATAGTGCAAACACACCTGGCATCCTCACCTGCTTGGGCCTATAATTCTATGATCAGAGATGGTACTGGTAATTCCAATTTAGACAGCCAGTGCTGTGTGTTTGCTGTCTGTAGGCTTCAATGCGTAAGTGGAATTAAAGTTCTGTCTGCTATCTACTAACCCCTGCACTTCAAGCGAGTTTGTTTGTTTGTTTGGGTCTCTTCAGATTTCTTTCTCTCTTAGAGAATGGTGCAGAGTGTTGGGTGCTAGAAGAATTCAGAAGCTGAATAACAACATGTTGAACAACATCATGAACACTCCTTCATTGGTCATCAATTCCTTAGGGGAGGCAGTGGCATAGTGGTATTGTCACTGTACTCATAAACCACAGACCTAGAGTAATAGTGAAATCTGGAATTAAAACTCTAATGATGGGCAGCACGGTAGCACAGTGGTTAGCACAGTTGCTTCACAGCTCCAGGGTCCCAGGTTCGATTCCCGGATTGGGTTGTATTTGTGCAGTCTGCATGTTGTCCCTGTGTGTATGGGTTTCTTCCGGGTGTTCCGGTTTCCTCCCACAGTCGAAAGATGTGCAGGTTAGCTAGATTGGTGATGATAAATTGCCCTTCGTGCCCAAAAAGGCTAGGTGGGGTTGCTAGGTTACGGGGATAGGGTGGAGGCGTGGGCTTAAGTGGTGTGCTCTTTTCTAAGGGCCGGTGCAGACTCGATGGGCCAAATGGCCTTCTTCTGCACTGTAAATTCAATGATTCTATGACTATGAAATGATTGTTGCTCAAAACCCATCTACTTCACTAATGTCCTTTTAGGGAAGGAAATCTGCCATCCTTACCTGGTCTGGCCTAAAATGTGACTCCAGATCCACAGTAATGTGGTTGACTCTTAACTCTTAACAAGAGTAATAAATTTTGGCTCAGCCTGCGACACACATATCCCATGAGTACAGTCTGGATAGAATGGTTAATATTATTCAGATTTTGAGACTCCTTGGCTGGACTGTAACACTTTTTGTTTCCTTGTACGATTCTATAAATTGCAACTTGTGAGTAAGGAAAATTGGGGCAAAAAATATTCTTACCGTAACCTCACCTGAGTTTTACATGAAGCCTTACCTTCTCGTTGAGAAGTATCAGACCTAGTAGTGGGCGTGACATTGACCACTGATTCCTACAGTCTTCAAATATAATGCAATTCATTAGAATGGAGAGCATCTGAAATCAGGAAGAACAGGGAGTAAAATAGAGAGCAGACCAATGATACAGCCATGAACTCAACACTCTATATTGATTTAATAATCAACGGTGCTATCACTGCTTTCTGGTTTATCTCATCATCTCTCAAGTTCCCTGCATGCATGGTGGTGTTTTGTACTATGGGCCTCAGCTCGTGGGGCTGCCCCACAATGGGAAACCCCATTGACCAGCGGGTGTAACGGAGCATCCCGCTGGCGGGGTGAAACAGAAATGTGGCGCGAGGGGGCAGAGAATCTAGCCCAGTGTATTTGGATTTTCGAAACACAATTGACAATTTTATAGATAAAAGGTGACTACACAGGAGAGTTGATGGCGTTGAAGGTGATATACTAGTATGGATAGAGGATTGGCTAATCACCAGAAAACATGAGAATTGGGATAAATGGCTCTTTTTCACAATGGCAAACTGTAATGCAAACTGGAAGTGCCAGAGGGATCAGTGCTGGAGTCTCAATAATGTATAATCTATATTAGTAACTTGAAGGGAGAGACAGACTATGGTAGCCAAATTTTCTGACGATATAGAGATAGGTAGGAAAGTAAGTTATTAGGAAGAAAAAGTCTATAAAAGGATATAGATAGTGGGGAGTGGGGTTCAGGTCACAAACGGATCAGCCATGATTTTATTGATTGGCAGTGCAGGCTCGAGGGGCTGAATGGCCTGCTGCCCACTATTGCTTATGCTTTCATATTGCCATCAGGAAAAAATACTTCACACCATCCTGAGTTGAGTAACAGACCTGTCCTATGAGGTGACACTGAAACCCATCAGTCCCATACTCTCCCTAATGATTTTGGTGCAGCCCCAGTTCTGCCCCATATCCTTAACCCTTCTATGGCTTGATGCATTTTCAGACTAGTTAATGCTGCAACCACCTATTTTCCAGCTATATCACAGTCCTGTTTGTGACTCGCTTCTTTGTTTCCCCGGTGACCATTTGTATTCTTTCAGGCAGATGAGTTATCTGTTAAGCAGGCCTTGCTAAGCCATCTTGTTACCATGTGATGCGACTATCAATTCACACGAAACCAGGAGTAGAAGTAAACTGTGGCTTTAATCAACTAGAACAGTGCCTGCCTGCAACTGGTCTGCTAGTGGGAGCCGCCTACAGGGCAAATGCTCTTTATACCTCCCCTCAAGGGGTGGAGTCAGGGGCGGAGCCCACATAGGCCCCAGTATGCTACATTATAGGTAATACCATATAATGGTCCATAGGTGGAGTCCATATGGGCAACAGCGTAATACAGATAATCATATGGTGAATTGTTACAGCAATACGTTCACCACATTCACCCCCTGTTAAAAAAATTAAGTCTGGCGGGGGTGACGGGTTCATAAGTTCAGCCTGTCCGGCGCACGGATTGTGCGCTGTGAACGCCGAAGCTGGCCCAGGAGTCGAACTCGTCCGTGCTGGCATCGGTAGTGAAGTCGCCGGTGCGGGTACAGACGTGGACTCCGGGAGCATGTCTTCTGGGGCTTCATTGCTGTGGGTTGGTGAAGGGGGAATGGCGGGCGGGAGGGGGTGCGGGTGCCACGTAGGGGCGAGGACGCTGGTCAGCGTAGGTTGGGCGGGGTAAGATGGTGTGGCGGTGGTAGTGGAATCTGCGGGTGCCAGGTCCCGGAGGGAGACCGTATCCTGTCGGCCGTCGGGGTGTTCGATCTATGCGTACTGGGGGTTAGAGTGTAGGAGCTGGACCCTCTTGACCAGGGGGTCGGATTTATGGCTCCTGACGTGCTTGCGGAGCAGGACGGGCCCCGGTGTCTTCAGCCAGGGCGGAAGCGAGGCCCCTGAGGTGGATTTCCTGGGGGAAACAAATAGGCGGTCATGAGGGTTCTCGTTTGTGGCCGTGCAAAGTAGGGACCTCATAGAGTGGAGTGTGTCGGGGAGCACCTCCTGCCATTGGGAGACCGGGAGATTCCTAGACCGTAGGGCCAGGAGGACGGTCTTCCAGACCGTCGCGTTCTCCCTCTCCACCTGGGGTTAAAACCGGTAGTCCTGCTCGAGGCGATGCCTTTGCTGAGCAGGTACTGATGCAGTTGGTCGCTTATGAATGAAGAGCCCCAGTCACTGTGGACGTACGTGGGGAAACCCAAACAGGGTGAAGACGCTATATATGGCTTTAATGACTGTGGCCGCGGTCATTTCGGGGCAAGGGATTGCAAAGGGTAAGCGGGAGAACTCGTCAATGATGTTGAGGAAATATGTGTTGCTATTGTTGGAGGGGAGGGGCCCTTTGAAATCGATACTAAGGCGCTCAAAGGGCTGGGATGCGTTTACCAGGTGAGCCTTATCCGATCGATAGAAATGCGGCTTACACTCCGCGCAGATTGGGCAGTCCCTGGTCATGGCCCTGACCTCCTCAGTGGAGTAGGGCAGGTTGCGGGCCTTGATGTAATGGAGAAGCCGGGTGACCCCCGGGTGGCAGAGGTCATCGTGGATGGCGTAATTGGTCATCTTGCGCGATGGCGCATGTTCCGCGGGACAGGGAATCTTGGGGCTCGTTGAGCTTCCCAGGGCGATATACTATATCGTAATTATAGGTGGAGAGTTCGATCCTCCACCTCAAGATCTTATCATTCTTGATTTTGCCCAGCTGCATATTGTCGAACATGAAGGCTACCGATCATTGGTTGGTGACGAGGGTGAACCTCCTACCAGTGCGGAACTGCCTCCAGTGCCGCCTGGCTTCCACGATGACTTAGGCCTCCTTTTCGACTGAGGAGGGTCGAATTTCAGAGGTGGTGAGGGTTCGTGAAAAAAACGCTACGGGCCTGCCTGCCCGATTGAGGGTAACGGCGAGGGTGACCTCTGATGCATCGCTCTCCACCTGGAAGGGGACGGACTCGTCCACCGGGTGCATCGCAGCTTTGGCAATATCTGCCTTGATGCAGCTGAAGGCCTGGCGGGCCTCAGCCGCCAGTGGGAAGATGGTGGCCTTGATTAGTGGGCGGGCTTTGTCCGCATAGGGCCTTGGGGCAGTGGAGAAGGGGGAGTTGCAGGAGGGGGCGCAAACGGTCGGGGTCGGTCCTAGGACCCCGTTTTCCACGACGTAGCCGAGGATGGCTAGTCTGGTCGTGTGGAAAATGCATTTCTCCTTATTGTAAGTGAGGTTAAGGGTTCGGGCAGTTTGGAGAAATCTCTGGAGGTTGGCATTGTGGTCCTGCTGATCATGGCCACAGATGGTGACGTTGTCCAAGTACGGAAATGTGGCCCGCAGCCCGTACTGGTCCACCATTCGGTCCATCGTTCTTTGGAAAACCGAGACCCCGTTCGTGGCGCCAAAGGAGACCCGGAGGAAGTGGAAGGGGCGGCCGTCTGCCTCAAAAGCCATGAAGCGGCAGTCCTCCGGGCGGATTGGGAGCTGGTGGTACGCAGACTAGATCCACCGTGGAGAACACCCGGTAGTGTGCAATCTGGCTAACCATGTCCGCGATCCGGGAAAGGGGGTACGCATTGAGGTGCGTGTACCAGTTTATGGTTTGGCTGTAATCTACAACCATCCGGTTCTTTTCCCCGTTCCTGACAACCACCATCTGGGCTCTCCATGGGCTATTGCTGGCCTCGATGATTCCCTCCCGCAAGAGTCGCTGGACCTTGGACCAGACAAACGTCCTGTCCTGGGAGGTGTACTACCTGCTTCTGGTGGCGACTGGTTTTCAGTCGGAGGTGCGATTTGCGAAGAGCGGGGGAGGGTCGCGAGGCTACATACGGTAAGTGGGGGTAGGGGCCCGCCGAACTTCAGGGTGAGGCTCCTGAGGTTACATTGGAAATCCAGTCCCAATAGAAGAGGAGCGCAGAGGTCGGGGAGTAAATATAATTTAAAATTGGCGGACTCGGCGCCCTGCATTGCGAGGGTTGCGGTAGTGCACCCTCGGACCTGCATCGAGTGCGACCTGGAGGCGAGGGAGATAGTTTGATGCGCCGGGAAGATTGGGAGCGAGCAGCGTCTTACCATGTCCGGATGAATGAAGCTCTCTGTGCTCCCGGAGTTGAAGAGGCAGGGCGTTTCGTGTCCGTTTACCCGGACGGTCATCATAGAGCTCCGGAGGTGTTTGGGTCGCGACTGGTCCAGGGTGACCGCGCTGAGCTGTGGGTAGCCGGCGTGGTCGAAGGTGCTGGGGTGGTCCCAAGATGGTTGCCCCCGTTGGCGGCCAAGATGGCGGCCCCCATGAATCGAACATGGCGGGCCCCGTGAGCAAGGATGGCGGCCCCCGTGAATCGTACATATTGTGCGGGCTTGGAGATGGCTGACCCCACGGACAGCACAAGGCCAATGACGCGTCCGGGGGGTGCGGAGCCGGCAGACACGCTGCCACACTGCAGGATCTGCGGGCCTGAGTCTGAGAGTCGGGCCTGCGATTCAGGGTTTTTGGACCTGGCCAGGCAAACTTTAGGAAAATGTCCCTTTTCTCCCGCAGTCACTGCAGTTTGCGTTCCGGGCCGGGCAGCGTTGCCTGGAGTGTTGAGGCTGGCCGCAGAAGTAATAGGGTAGCCCCCCATGGTGGGCGGGCAGCCGCGCGGCACAGGCCTGGGGTATTCTTTGCTCGGGGGTCCACGAGGGAGTCGCGTGATTGGATGGGAACGCGTTAAGGCTTCAGAACGCTACTTCCAGCGAGGAGGCTAATTTTACCGTCTCTGCCAGGTCGAGGGCACCTTTTTTGAGTAGGCGCTGTCTCACGTAGTTGGACCTGAGTCCAGCCACGTAGGTGTCCCGGATGGCAAGGTCCATATGTTGAGTGGCCGTAACGGCCTGGTAATTGCAGCTTTGTGCACGGACTTTGAGGTCGCGTCGGTACTCTTCCAGCAATTCCCCGGGACGCTGGCGGCGAGTGGTGAGGAGGTGCTGCGCGTATACCTCGTTCACGGGCCTTACGAAGAGGCGCTCTAGCATCGTGAGGGCGTCTGTGTAGGTGGAGTTGAACAGAGATTCGATGGCTCACCCGTGCGTGGAGGAGACTCAGCTTCTGTTCATCGGAGGTGGAAGGCGAGGAGGAGGCGGCGAGGTAGGTCTTGAAGCAGTGGAGCCAGTGCGAAAAAATCTCTTTTGCCTCCGCGGTCTGCGGATCAAGTTCCAGTTGGTCAGGTTTGAGGGCCGATTCCATCGTGCCATTATAGTTGATTAAATTGATGTGACCATCAATTCACACGAAACCAGGAGTAAACTGTGGCTTTAATCAACTAGAACAGTGCCTGCCTGCGACTGGTCTGCTAGTGGGAGCCGCCTCCACGGCGACTGCTCTTTATACCTCCCCTCAAGGGGTGGAGCCAGGGGCGGAGCCCACACAGGCCCCAACATGCTACATTATAGGTAATACCATACAATGGTCCATAGATGCAGCCCACATGGGCAACAGCGTAATACAGATAATCATATGGTGAATTGTTACAGCAATACATTCACCACACCATGGCAATGGGGCTTTAACTCCATTGTCGTTGTCCGGACTCGTAGTCCCGGACACTGGTCGACTAGGTTAAAATACCTGGACACCTTTCTGCATTATGCTTCAGCAGTCAGTGCTAGCAGTCTGCTTTATATTTGATATTATATTGATAACTGTTTTTGTTCCATTAGAAACTATTACGAATTGGCTCCTTGCAACGCCTCACCCACAGTCGAGTGCACATTAATCGTGAGGTACTTCTGTTGATGAAACAACAAAAAAGATTTTTAAAATCTTGACAGCACTAGAACTACCCACATAAAGACGGCAGGTGCATGGGAACACTATCTACTCCAAGGCCCTCCATGACTGAACAGCCTGTCAACACTCATCATCAAGCTGATGCACGACCTCAAATATAACGCAACCTTGCTTCAGGAGTACTATCCCCGATGATGGTTTAAAAATGCAGTCTAATACAATGGGTGGAATCTTCCTATATTCTCTCGTATATCGGTTTCAGCTAGAAAACCACCCTCACTCCCACACCGCCTTCACTCTCACCCTCATCCCCACATCACCTTCACCCCCATACCACCCTCACCGCCGCACCACCCTCACCGCAACACCACCCTCACCCCTATACTACCCACCATGCCCATGCTCCCCCCCCCCCCCCAACCCCGGCAGACCCCCCACTTCCCCAGCCAACCCGACCTGTGTCCGGCTCGGCAGCCCACAGTCACGCCTCTCTGTGTCCTACCTCTTCTCTCTCTCCGTCATCAGCCATGATGCCGGTTTCATGATTTTAAAAGTACAGGTGAACCACGCCATTGGGAACTCAGACCATCGGAGGAGGAGAATCACGAAGGCCCCGGAAATGCAAATGGTGTTTACTATACGCGTATTTCGGTACACATTGACGCTGCGGTGGAGGTGATGGGGAAATGCGATTTGGCATCAAATCGGCGCCTGCCGCGATTGGCGTCGGAAACTATTCGCCGCCCGATCACGTTTCAGGATTTCGGCGTCAGCCCACCCATGCTCTGAGTCAGGGTTCCATTCTGGAACCTTCCTGTCCAGTTATAACATCAACTTGGATCATAACAACCCCCAATACATAAGGTGAACACCCCCCTCCAATGGAACCCAGAGGCCATGTCCCTGGCACAAGCCTGCTGGCAGTGCCAGGGCGACAGGAGCCAGTGTCCTGCATATCCCTCTATATTTACCTTTGCACCCCCAGCGGGTTCCCATGACTAATTCACATTTTGCAATGACTGTTGCAAACCTTGCCGACATGATGTCACGTTGGCGAGGGAGAATTTCCTTACCTGGGTGGGAGCATATGGTGGTGAAGCCCTTTTAAATAAATTTAAATGCACTCAAGTGAAATGGCGGAAACCTCATTACGCCATCAGTGAGGGGCAGAGGAAATCAGAAAATGAGCTCTCGCCAGCGAAAATCTTGTCTTCCAATTCTTGCAGGGCTTTGGGCCCATGTCGCCATTTATGCTGACGGCTAATGTGGGCTCAAAATGGATGCCATTGTTGGAAATAAATAAACCTATTTTTAAATGTGTTTTCCACCTGACAGTCCTGTTAATCTTAAATACCATTAAGATCTCCCTGTTGTTATCTGCCTGCAATTAAGCTATCAAAAAAGGGTATATGTTTTACTGTTGAATTCAGTATTATGATTTAACTTTAAAGAAAATATCCTGATGACTGGGAGATGACCATGACCTTACTGAATGACCAGATTCAGTGTAAAATGAATAGGATTCATAACAAAGATGCTGCTTTATAAATCGTCCAGCACTGAACAAGTCCCAAATGTTAAACACTGATTTAAAGCTATTTATAGAGGTGTTGGAGACAGATGTTTGTGGTTGGATGCACTGAAGCCATAGTCATTAGACGCTAATTCACTTGTAAGAAACTACCGAAAGTGGGCTCTTTCTGCGTGAGTTTTATTTTTGCTTTTATTGGGTCTGCCAGTTTGCTCTTGAAATAAGGCCCACAGGAGAGCTTATATCTGTAGCAATCTTATTGTCATACACATTATGAGTGCAAAAATTAACTGTTCCTCCTGTCTCAGTTTTACCTTGCAAAATATACTTGCCTTACAGAGTAGAGAGACAAGCAAAACTTTGAGTGCAAAGCATAAGATCATATGACATAGGAGCAGAATTAGGCCACTTGGCCCATCGGGTCTGCTCCGCCATTCAATCATGGCTGGTATTTTTCTCATCCCCATTCTCCTGCCTTTTCCCCATAACCCCTGATCCCCATATTAATCAAGAACCTATCTATCTCTGCCTTAAAGACACTCAGTGAATTGGTCTCCACAGCCTTCTGCGGCAAAGAGTTCCACAGATTCACCACCCTCTAGCTGAAAAAATTCCTCCTAATCTCTGTTTTAAAGAATCGTCCCTTTAATCTGAGATGGTGTCCTCTGGTTCTAGTTTTTCCTACGAGTGGAAGCATCCTCTCCACATCCTCACCAATGGGCATTCACGATAGACACAGAGGTGACACTACCACAGGGGGGGCATTTCACCAACCCATATATAAAGGACCAGCACATGATCTTCCTCTTTCCAGTGGAGACACTAGGTGAGTACAGACACAGGGTTGATTCAACATCACACTGTAGCAGACTGGTTCGTCAGTCTGAGTAGCTATCGAAGGATTAACAGTAGAGAGAATCTGAGTCGGAGAATTGTTAACAGTTTAAATAAACGTGTTGAAGTTATCTCCACGTCTGAACCTTCCTTTGTCAGAGTGAACATCAAGGAAACAGCTTATGCTACGTCAAGAGCATAACAAAACATGGTACCAGTTGAGTGACTGTTAAATCCATATAGTTACAACTCAGCAAACAGTGACAACCAGCAACAGCAGCCAGGCAAGACAATGTTCGGGATTCCGGTTCCGCAGCAGCTCAGGTAGCAAGGCAATCTCAGTGAAAACTGCCGTTGGTTCAGGCAGAGATTCGAGATCTACCTGGTAGTGTCTGACCTAGATGGTGGGCGGATGCAGAGAAAATAAAGCTTCTACTTACCATTGCGGGCCCAGAAGCAGCTGAAATCTTCCAGACCTTCAAATACTCAAAGGGGCAAAACAAGAGCGACTTCCAGACAGTCCTGGACAAATTCCACGAATTCTGCGAGAATACAAGAAAAACCGGCAAAAGAAGCACCAATACTCACCACGAGGTAGGCTTGCAGCAGAAATCTGCAGTTTTGAATTGCAGCCATCTTGGTAAAGGTGCTGCACATGCGCAGTGGAGAAAAAGGCCCCAAGTAAAGGAACAGCGATCTGAGCATGCCCAATCGCTTCCTACGACCTATGTCACACGCTTCGTAACATCAGAGGCCTCAGGCCCCGCCCACTTCAAGGGGAAATGTCCCAAAACAAGAAAAAAAAAATGTTTAAGCCGTAAAACCTGATTCTTTCACCTGGAAGGACAGCATAATGCCTGACATTCAACCTGTAGCTGAAAGTAACCTCCGCAGAACCCTGCAACAAACAGTTAACACCGCCCAAAGAGATGATACAGTCCTTGAATACTCCGACTCCGACCTTTATTTCTTCTTTGGACATCACGAGCTCAATGTCAGCTCTGACACAAAAAGTGATGATATGGTCCTAGAAGACTACGACTCAGACGAAGGTTTCATCATTCGAGATGGCGAACCCAGTACCAAATCCGAACCACAACGAGATGTGTTCTACAGTGAAGAATCCGACACAGGCACGGATGTGTTCTTCGGACTTGAGGATCTTCAGCCCAGCATATATGACATCCCGACTCGTGAGTAAAGGATTATGCTGCGGCCTGACACCGAGAGACAGAGAGCGGTACCACACAGAGAGTGGTCCACGCACCACGAAGGGTCCCAGCCTCCACACAGAAAGACTATGACAGTCTGCCATGCTCAAGTGCACAGCAAGAAGACTATGACAGTCTACCACGCTCCAGTGAACAACAAAGCGACTATGACAGTCCACCCAGATTGTTTGAGCCACAAGAAGCAGATTATGAGTCTACCCAACTCAAGTGAACAACAAGAAGCTACTGAGGCTCTACCCACTGTATGTGAGACAAGTGGCGACAGCATCCCACTTCCCATACAAGATGTGCAATGTGACAGACCTCAGCTAGTGTGTACAGAGGCACTCGACTATCACAGTGAGACTACTGGTGACTCCGGTGACACCACTTTACTTCAAACCTCATTTGCTCGAGCCTCTCCGCAAGCAAATGCATTCCTGAATGTTTTGACTTCAGACATGGAGCATCAAGGAATCTCAGCCGACTCCAGTGAACCTGCTATGACTCCAGACGGGGAGCATCGACAAGCCAAAGCTGATTCGAGTAAGCCGGACATGACTCCAGACGGGGAACGCCGCAAACTCAGTGACGGAACGCTCAAGAAAACAGCAGATGCCACAAAGCACGCTGACACGAGTAACTGTGTGAAGGACTCGTATTATCCACAGAGTGTGGTCCTTGAGCGCAGCGAACACAACAACAGAACTGTCCAACACAACATCACAACCTATGAAAACCATATCAAAGACAATGACACGACGCGTACCAAAGGCAACATCGTCGACAGCAAGCACAACAAAGACTACACCAATGGAACTATGACTGGTACGGCATGGTCCAACTCTGCCCATGAGGGACACTGTTACTGCTCAGCTCAGTACAGTGACATACCATGGCAGGACGATGCACCTTCCCAATTCACATGTGCCGCACTACCAACAGGCAACCTGGCTTTCAGGGCAGATGCCATCCAACATCGCTATCACAAGCATCGGAAGAAAAAAAGACTCCAAATCAGACAGCGAAGTGATTTGACCACTTCTTGGTTCCTTATGCACAGGGACACTGATGGCATTCACAAGGACATGCCACCGTCAAAATCACCAACTTACCAACCCAACAAGAAAGACATTCAACCATGATAATTGATGGGTTTTGGACTCATACATATGAGTTGGACTTATTGTTTAATGATCACTGTTATCAGAACTTGTACAGAGCATCGCTTATCTACTTGTTTTTTTGTTCAATTTTCTTTAACAGAGTACAGAAAATATGTAACACGAAAAAAGGAGGGATGTGGTGATATGCATCACTGTAGATACGCAAGGGGTTAATTTAAGTACCGGTAGACTAGCTAGACACTAGAGGGAGCACCAGAGACATGACACACAGACACTCAACCAATAGGTCAGTAAGATAGGACACGACCAATGAGCATTCACGATACACACAGAGGTGACACTACCACAGGGGGGACATTACACCAACCCATATATAAAGGACACAGCACATGATCTTCCTCTTTCCAGTGGAGACACTCAGTGAGTACAGACACAGGGTTGATTCAACATCACACTGTAGCAAACTGGTTCGTCAGTCTGAGTAGCTATCGAAGGATTAACAGTAGAGAGAATCTGAGTCGGAGAATTGTTAACAGTTTAAATAAACGTGTTGAAGTTATCTCCACGTCTGAACATTCCTTTGTCAGAGTGAATATCAAGGAAGCAGCTTATGCTACGTCAAGAGCATAACGAAACACTGTCATTAATGCTGGAGCCATTAAAATCTGCCCTGTGATTGAGAAACTGCCTGTCGATCTGTACAAGTGCACTAACGAACGAGTGACACTGTCACTCGAGAGGCACAAAAGATTTTAAATGTGTGACTTAATAATATTTGATTCTGAAGTTCGTCATCTTTTAGTCCTGTTTGCACATTTTCTGTGACTACAAAACCATTAACAAAAAAGCCACGCAGCCAATTTTGTCCATTCTATCCATCGCCCATGTATGATCTACGGCAGCCTTTTTCAAAGTGGGGGTTGCGACCCACGGCTGGGTCACAGGAGGGTATAAAATGGATCACGGTGCACCCAGAAATTAGCGCAAGTATCCCAACTACTGGGTAGAATCAGCAGGATGTTGAACAGAAAGAGTGCCACGAAAATTGCCTTTGTAACAGGAGATATGCATGGCCCAGGAGTGAGAAGCAGAGTGGACTGCTTAGCTGACAGACATCCCAACAGCAAGCCAGGCGGTTAGGCAGTAATTTGGAACCATCAGACGAATAAGACTGAAGCTGCGCACAGAGACATTTGATTGTCACCAGTCAATCTGATTCTTCACTGAACTGAAGTCTGTGCATCAACCAACCTTAAATTGAGTAGCTTTTCAGGATCACCCACCAAGAGACTCAGTCCCCATTTCTGTACAGAAGCTGGCACAGACCCCCATCCCGCAAGTCCATCATATACACGCAATCTCTCTCGGTCCTGTTATTGGAAGGAGCTTTTGGGAAGACAAACACCAGGTTGGAGAGTTGCCTCATCCGTTTAAAATGTGTTGAGGGACAATAGGGTTTGGAAAAAACTGTCTTCTTTCTTCCTGTCTGGGTGTCGATCCCCACCCGCAGCAAAACCTGCTGCATTTACCAGATTAAACCGGGCTCAGAATAATCACACTCGGACTCTTTACAACAGCTACCAAAGGAAAATCCTCCGAACTGTACGGTAAATCGCTGCCTTTGTCTGCATCCCCCAACCACCCAAAAGTAATCTTGCATCGTTAAGTGAAAAAACTCTTGATATCAGTCCTCAAAATAGGCTTCTTGAGTTTAAACCTGTATTCTAATTCTCACAGTTTAATTTCCAGTAATGATGCGGGTTCATCTTTTCCAACCCTAATTTGTCTTCCCCTGCATGATTATCTTCAAGAGGAAGTGCTATTGAGCCTGAATTTCAGTAGTCTTTCCTCTGTGTTAGTCGTGGCTCAGTGAGTGACGCTCTTGCTTCCACATTATACAGACAGTTGTGGGTTCACCTCCACCTCCAGGCTAACAGTCCAGTGTTGTGTTGCAGGAGGGCTGCCCACTTAAAATGTTTTTTCCAGGTACCATGTTAAATGGAGGCTCTGCCTCTCATGTGGCTGTAAAAGATTCCATAGGACTCCATTAAATAAGAGCAGGGAGTTATCCTTGATGTTCTAACTAACATTTAACCCTCAATCAACATCACACAAAGAAACAGATCACCTGGTCTTTATCACATTGTTGTTTATGGGAGCTTGCTGTGGAATAAACTGACATTACAGCAGTGATTGTACTTCGTTGGCTGCAAACTATTTTGCGCTCATGTACATAGAACATAGAACAGTACAGCACAGAACAGGCCCTTCGGCCCTCGATGTTGTGCCGAGCAATGATCACCCTACTCAAACCCACGTATCCACCCTATACCCGTAACCCAACAACCCCCCCCCCCCCCCCAACCTTACTTTTTAGGACACTACGGGCAATTTAGCATGGCCAATCCACCTAACCTGCACATCTTTGGACTGTGGGAGGAAACCGGAGCACCCGGAGGAAACCCACGCACACACGGGAGGGCGTGCAGACTCCACACAGACAGTGACCCAGCCGGGAATCGAACCTGGGACACTGGAGCTGTGAAGCATTTATGCTAACCACCATGCTACCGTGCTGCCCAGTAGTTGTGAAGGTGCTAGCAAAATCCAAATCCCGTTTTTGTTCCATAATTCACACGTTGACAACACACGGGGCAGCACGGTAGCACAGTGTTAGCACACTTGCTTCACAGCTTCAGGGTCCCAGGTTCGATTCCTGGCTGAGTCACTGTCTATGCGGAGTCTGCACATTCTCCCTGTGTCTGCATGGGTTTCCTCCAGGTGCTCTGGTTTTCTCCCACAGTCCAAAGATGTGCGGGTTAGGTGGATTGGCCATGCTATATTGCCCTGAGTGTCCAAAAAATATTAAGTGGGGGTTACTGGGTTACGGGGATAGGGTAGATATGTGGGCTTCAGTTGGGTGCTCTTTGTAAGGGCTGGTGCAGACTCGATTGGTCGAATGGCCTCCTTCTGCACTGTAAATTCTATGAATCTATGAACACCTTTGTGGTAGTCGGTATCAGGGGTATTAAGGTACCTAGGTTGGAGGTACCCGATGCTGTAAGACCATTGGTGAAGCCTCCCTATAAGAGTTTCCCTAGCTGCTGCATTGTGTATCTGCGTTGCTGGGGGAAACATCTAGCCCAATAAAGCCTTCAATTGTACTCCAATCTTGCTTCGAGAGTTATTGATCCTGCATCAATTTATTGGACTAGATTTGAAGAATGGAGCTCCGCATCAAGCCGGAGTGTCCGCAACTTAGCCCCCATGCAGCAAACTCAGCGGCGACCTTTAAACAGTGGCTGGCGTGCTTCAACGGGTACCTCAGGACGGCCACAACTACACCCATGGAGGATCAGAAACTGCAAGTTCTCCACTCAAGGGTGAACCCAGAAATCTACACGCTCATCGGGGATGCGGACGATTTCGAGGCCGCGATGGCCCTGTTGAAAGGACACTACATCCGCCCAGTAAATCAGGTTTACGCCCGGCATCTGCTAGCGACCAGACGACAAATCCCAGGGTGATCGCGAGATGAATTCTGGTACTAGGTAGGAACTGTGACTGTCCGCAAGTTTCAGCCAGCGACCACACCGAAGTTTTAATCTGGGACGCATTCGTTGCAGGTATGATGTCCTCCCAAATCCGTCAAGCTCCCTAGATGTGGTCTCCCGCAACGCCCGAGCATACGTCCCCGACCGCGCGGCATTCCCTTGGGTAGCGTGGAACCCACCCGCCACCGACCTCGATGCATCCCCCATCCCCCCACAAGCTTGTGCCGCGTGGCTGCCAGGCAATCCCGAGGGGCCCCGCAGTTATTTTTGCGGGCAAGCCAAGCACCCCCGGCAATGCTGCCCGGCCCGCTCTGCCATTTGCAAAGGCTGTGGCAAAAAGGGGCATTTTGTGGTGGTATGCCAGGCCCGGGCGGTGGCCGCTGTCTCCGAGGGCGAACCGGGGCGGCCACCACAACTCCCATGGCAGGCCATGTGCGGCCCGTGGGCGCCGCCATCTTCGATCCCGCGAGCCACGTGCGGACCCCGGGGCGCAGCCATCTTGTTCCTCAGGGACCATGTGCGATACATTGGCACCGCCATCTTGCCCACCCCCAGCCATGTGCGACCCGTGGGCGCTGCCATCTTGGCTGGAGTCTCAGGACCCCGATTCGGATGACCGCACACCGCCCGAGGAAATTCAGCTTCTGCAACGACTCGCCTCGGTGACTCTGGACCAGTCTCGGCCCCAAACTCTTTCAACTGCCACGATGACTGTGCTCATCAGCGGACACAAGACATCCTGCCTGATTGACTCCGGGAGCACAGAGAGCTTCATACACCCCAACACGGTAAGGCGCTGCTCCCTCCCTATACACCCAGTTCATCAAAGGATCTCCCTGGCTTCCGGATCTCACTTTGTAGAGATCAAGAGGTACTGCATAGCTACCCTCACAGTCCAGGGAAGAGAATTTTAGAATTTCTGACTTTACGTCCTCCCTCACTTCTGCGCTGCCACACTCCTGGGATTGGACTTCCAATCAGCCATATCCACTTCCAATCATCCAAATCAGCCATGATCTCATTGAATGGCAGAGCAGGCTCGAGGGGCCAGATGGCCTACTCCTGCTCCTAGTTCTTATGTTCTTGTGTTCAATGCAACCTCCAGAGCTTAACCTTTAAATTCGGCGGCCCTATACCCCCCTCACTGTCTGCAGCCTCTCGACCCTCAAGGTCGACCCGCCTTCCCTTTTTGCAAATCTCAACCCTGATTGCAAAACCCCTTGCCACCAGGAGCAGATGGCACAGTGCCCAGGACTGGACCTTCATTTGGTCGGAAGTCCATCGGTTACTGAAGGAAGGTATTATTGAGGCTAGCAACAGCACCTGGAGAGCTCAAGTAGTGGTTGTAAAGACCGGGGAGAAGCACAGGATGGTCATCAATTATAGCCAGACCATCAACAGCTCGACGTGTACCCTCTAGCCCGCATATCTAATTTGGACAATCAGTTGCACAATGCAAGGTATTTTCCACGGTGGACCTCAAATCCGCCTACCATCAGCTCCCCATTCGCCCGGATGACCGCAAGTACACTGCATTCGAAGCAGATGGGCGGCTCTACCACTTCCTTAGGGTTCCCTTCGGTGTCACAAATGGGGTCTCGGTCTTCCAACGGGAGATGGACCGAATAGTTGACGGGTACGGTTTGCGGGCCACGTTTCCGTACCTTGACAACGTCACCATCTGCGGCCACGACCAGCAGGGCCATGACATCAACCTCCGCAAATTTCTCCATACCGCCAATCTCCTTAACCTGACCTATAATAAGGGGAAGTGCGTATTCAGCACCGTCTAGCCATCCTCGGCTACGTAGTTCACGATGGAGTCATAGGCCCGACCCCGAACGCATGCACCCACTCATGGAGTTTCCCTTCCCACACTGCTTCAAGGCTCTGAAACGTTGCCTGGGGTTTTTTTTCATATTATGCCCAGTGGGTCCCCAATTATGTGGACAAGGCCCGCCCACTAATCCAAGCCATGGTTTTCCCCCTGTCGGCAGAGGCTCACCAGGCCTTCAGTCGCATAAAAGCAGACATCGCAAAGGCCACGGTGCCCGCAATCGATGAATCCCTTCCCTTCCAAGTCGAGAGCGGCGCATCCGATGTAGCTCTGGTGGCCACCCTCAACCAAGCCGGCAGGACCGTGGCTTTCTTCTCACGCACCCTCCATGCTTCAGAAATCCGTCATTCCTCCGTTGAAAAGGAGGCCCAGGCTATAGTAGAAGCTGTGCGGCATTGGAGGCATTACCTGGCCGGCAGGAGATTCACGCTCATCACTGACCAACGGTCGGTAGCCTTCATGTTTGATAATGCACAGCGGGGCAAGATAAAGAACGATAAAGACGGTGGAGGATCGAGCTCTCCACCTACAACTATGAGAACTGTATTGGGAAGCTAAACGAGCCTACTGATGCCCTATCCCGCGGCACATGTGCCAATGCACAAGTGGACCGACTCCGCACCCTCCACGAGGACCTCTGCCACCCGGGGGTCACTCGATTCTTCCATTTTATCAAGACCCGCAATCTGCCCTACTCCATCGAGGAGGTCAGGACCGTCACCAGGAACTGCCAAATCTGCGCGGTGTGCAAGCCGCACTTCTACAGGCCAGAGAAAGCGCACCTGGTGAAGGCTTCCCGCCCCTTTGAACGCCTCAGTATGGACTTCAAAGGGCCCCTACCCTCCACCGACTGCAACACGTACTTCCTGAACGTGATTGACGAGTACACCCAGTTCCCATTTGCCATCCCCTGTCCCGACATGACCGCAACCACTGTCATCAAAGCCCTCCATAGCATCTTACCCTGTTCGGTTTCCCCGCCTACATACACAGCGATAGGGGGTCCTCCTTCATGTACGATGAACTGCGTCAATTCCTGCTCAGCAAGAGCATTGCCTCGAGCAGGGCGACCAGTTATAACCCCCGGGGAAATGGGCAGATGGAGAGGGAGAACGGAAGGGTCTGGAAGACCGTCCTACTGGCCCTAAGGTCCAGGAATCTCCCAGTGTCCCGTTGGCAGGAGGTCCTCCCGATGCACTCCACTCCATTCGATCACTGCTGTGTAGCACGACCAACGAAACACGTCATGAATGTCTCCTTGTCTTTCCTCGGAAGTCCTCCTCCGGGACCTCGCTCCCAACTTGGCTGGCAGCTCCTGGACCCATCCTGCTCCGCAAACACGTGCAGGCGCAAAAATCGGACCCGGTGGTCGAGAGGGTCCACCTCCTTCACTCTAACCCTCAGTACGCCAGGCGTACCCCGACGGCCGGCAGGATGCGGTGTCCCTGGCGCCTGCTGGATCCCCACCCACACCCCCCTCATCAACCTCACCCTCCCTCCCACCGGTGCACCCCACAGCGGCTTCCTTCCCAGATGGATCGGTCCTTCCACTGGTCCCACCCAGGGGTGATTAAGCTATTGAAGAAGCCGGGGTCATGCTCCCGGAGTCACGGATGCCTGAGCCGGCGCCTACATCGCCGCCGAAACTGCGACGATTACAGAGGACGACCAGGGCCTCCGATCGACTAATTGTTTCATTGTGAAATGTACTTGTAAATGAATACTGCAAATAGTTGTGTGACATGTGATAAGGCAACACACTGTACCACCGACGGGTACCGCCATAACCTCTACCACTGTATAACGCGAGACCACCACCCCCGCCGGATTCTTTTTTTAACAGGGGGTGAATGTGGCAGTCGGTATTAGGGGTATTACGGTACCTAGGTTGGAGGTACCCGATGCTGTAAGATCATTGGTGTTGGAGGTACCTGATACTGTAAGACCATTGGTGAAGCCTGCCTGCTGGTTCCGCCCAGTAAGGCGGAGTATAAGAGTCTGCGTCTCCCCAGCTGCTGCATTCTGTACCTGCGCTGCGGGGGGGAACATCTAGTCCAATAAAGCTTTCAACTGCACTCCAATCTCGATTCGAGAGTTATTGATCGTGCACCAACCTTCCACACTCAGACTTGATGAGTCGGGGCAGCGAAGTGCGCTCCCGGCTACATTGCCGTGGAGTAACTGGGGAGCAGAGAGGGAAGACACGACCCACTTTTTACCGGTGGGGGGGTGGGGTGGGGGGGGGGGGGGGGGGTGGGAGGGGGCAGTTCAAGAAGGGGAGGATGTCTGAGAAGGGGATTGGGGGGGTCGGTCCGGGAGGGGGTGGGTCAGACTGGGACGGCAGGTCAATCCAGGAGTGGGGGGAGGGGAGAGGGAGGGGCGGGAAGAAGAGTCAGTCCAGGAGGATGGGTATCAGTCCAGGAAGGTGGCGGGGGGCTGTCTGGGAAGGTGGGTAGGGTGGGTCCTGGAGGGCGTTGGACCAGGCTGCACCAGGAGGGTGGGGATCAGTTTGGCTGTGGGGGTAGTGTGGTGGGTTCCCGAAGGGGGTCGTGTGTGCGCAGAGTGTCCCATGCAAGACTGGGGGCGCAATCTAATGGGAGAAGAACTAAGTGCAATTGCGAGGGCGATTTGCCGGGTGCTTCCCGAAAGTCGAGCTGGTGAGACCGTAGTCAGTATCTAACGTCAATTAGGGCTTATAATGGTCCCCATGGGATTCACAATGGAAATGACAATGCCCAGCAGCTCACCGTTAACAAGGCAGAAACACCTCTTAAACCGCTCCCTCTGAGCAAACCCAGGCACATCTGAAACCTCTGTCACGCTATTGCATAGAGGGCCGGCCTGCACTCCACACCCCTCGTTGCCCTCCACTTTCCCCCAGCCTCTGCCCCTTGTCCTAGATAAGGTGGTGGATTTGAGCGCATTGTCAGCAAACGTCAGGAATCAGATTATGGCATAGATTGAGGAGCACCAGAGTTTCTGCACAGCAGGTTATCACCACCCTCCTGCGTTGTATATTGACCCGCTCACAGTGCTGACACAGGCCCATCACCCTGGGGTGATGTTACACAGAACCTGGGAGGGTGGAATAGGATAGTAGGTGGTGGAGGTGCACAACATGGAAGATAGCGTCCTCCCTTAATCCAGTACACAATATCCAACCAATAATTACTGCAATCTTATCCTGTTCAACATTTGCTGATTTTGAACCAATATCTTACAGGCCTCCTACCAAACAGTATCTTCTTTCATCAAGTGGGTAAGGTGACATAATTTAAAGTATGCAGGATATGATATTGCAATGCAAGAAAGGTAATTCTGATTAATCTGAGAATAGGACGGATTCCATTTGTTTCAATCTTACAGATTCTATCAGCTGCTATACATGAGACACACACACTGCAGGAAATAAAACAGCTTTCCAGAAATTGATTGGACAGGAAAATAATAAGGGCTCTCAATCATTTGCCTCGCTAGCTGCTTGTTGCATGTCCCCAATCAGGCCTAATTCAGTTTCATTTCTGGGGATAAACACGAAAGTGAACATATTTTTATGGGTTGACACCGATTCAGATATCGAGCATTCATCTTTAAAAATAGGCAAGAATGATTCAAACTAATGACCAGCCAGAAAACAGCAGTCTGCATCACTGTTTATGGAACTAGGTGCAATAAGGATTGAGTGCACAATTAATCTACTTGAATTATTTTGCCAATTTTCTCTCCATTTCTCCTGATGGTGCTGACTCATGGTGTATGCAGTCCCACAGATGCTGGTAGCCCTTCCTTACTTCTTTATTGTGGCCTTTCTTCATATGTGAAACATTCGAGAATACTGGTTTGCTACACACCCACTGCAGGTCGATCTGGACAAAGGGCCAGGTGTTTGAGGAGTTGGGAAGACTGTGGATCTTTAAAAATGGTTGGCAGGACCCAGATGAGTGTTCCTCTCACCATTTACAGCAGATTCCGAGTTTGAACAAAGAGCAATGAAAAGTACAGTACAGGAACAGGTCCTTCGGCCCTCCAAGCCTGCACCGACAATGATGCAATCTAACCTAAAATGTTCTACACTTCCAGGGTCTGTATCCCTCTATTCACATTACATTCATATATTTGTCAAGATGCCCCTCAAACGTCACTGTCAGTGACCTGTGGACCTGTACACCCAAATCCCTCTGCCTGTCAATACTCTTAAGGGTTCTGTCATTTTCTGTATATTTTCCAACTGTATTAGACCTTCCAAATTGGATTAATTGGCTGGATTAAACTCCATTTACCATCTCTCTGCCCAAATCTCCAACCGATCTATATTCTACTGTAGTCTCTGACACTCCTCATTGCTATCTGCAATTCCACTAACTTGTGTGTCGTCTGCAAACTTACCAATCAGGCAAGTTACATTTTCCCCCAAATAATTTACATATATTACAAACGGTAAAGGTCACAGCACTGATCCCTGCGGAACACCACTAGTTGAACCTTTCATTCAAAAAAGCACCCATCCACTGCTACCCTCTGTCTTCTATGTGAGTTCACCTTCTGTACGAGTCTGCCATGAGGGACCTTATCAAAGGCCTTACTGAAGTCCATGTCGACAACATCCGCTGCACTACCTATCAGTCATCTTCGTCACTTCCTCGAAAACCTCGGTCACGTTAGTGAGACACGACCTGCCTTTCACAAAACCATGCTTCCTCCATGTACATAGATCCCTGATAGTTGCCACCCACGTTGATAGGGTTGTTAAGAAGGCATACGGTGTGTTAGCTTTTATTGGTAGAGGGATTGAGTTTCGGAGCCATGAGGTCATGTTGCAGCTGTACAAAACTCTGGTGCAGCCACATTTGGAGTATTGCGTGCAGTTCTGGTCGCCGCATTATAGGAAGGATGTGGAAGTTTTGGAAAAGGTGCAGAGGAGATTTACCAGGACGTTGCCTGGAATGGAGAGTCGGTCTTACGATGGAAAGGTTGAGGGTGCTCGGCCTTTTCTCATTTTTTTAAAATTCCCCACTCTTGAAACTGTAAAAGAAAACTGCATCTGTCAGTGATATTTTAAAAATCTCCGCTGGACTTTTTGACTGGCAAGCCAGCTGATGTAGCATCCGTTTGAGTAGTTTCAGTAGAGTTTTTCCTAATTTTCCTGAGAGTCATTCATTATAAATTCTTTGCTGTGTTTCAAAAGCTACATTTATCTGATCAGGGGGTTCTGAGCTTGAGATTGTTGGGCTTAAAGAAGATATTAAAAGATTAGGGGTATGAACAGATGTATGCTTTTATGAGAAAATAACCACATGTGGAGATTTTAAAGCTGTGATAGTTTCATGAATCTGGGTTTTTCCCATCAAATCTAGGGCGAAATTCTCCGACCCCACGCAGGGTCGGAGAATCGGCCGGCAGCGGCGTTAATCCCGCTCCCGCAGGGTTTTTTATTCTCTGACCGGCCAAAAACCGGCGTTGTGCAAATCCCGCCGGCAGCCTCTGAAAACAGCTGGCGCCGGCGGGATTTCGTTATATTTTTCTTTCAACAAATCTCCGGCCCGGATGGGCCGAAGTCCCGCCGACGTGGCCATGGGTCACGTCGGCGAAAAACAGAGTAGCTTTAAAACGGCGTCA